>NW_007578663.1:132522-143819 GCF_000690725.1 Stegastes partitus | reverse complement strand
TTTGTGCTAAGCTAGGCTAACCATTTACCTCTGCTTTCAGTCTTTGTGCTAAGCTAGGCTAACCATGCCTCTTTTCACAAAATAAAACCAATGTGTGTGTGTTTGAGGAAGCACACACACTCTGGACATTGTTGTATTTCTGTGTGTTGGATTGTTTCCTGTGTGTGCGTGTGTGTGTGTGCGCGTGCGTGCATGTGTGTGTGTGTGTGTGTGTGTGTTGGACCGTGTTCTGTGAGGTCAGCGGTTGTCGTGGGAAACAGACCCAGTGTGTCGCTGCCAGCTGACGGAGCTCTCTGATTGGCTGCTCTGTTCAGCTTTGGGTTTCTCTGTGAAACACTCCAAGGCTGCGATCGGCTGCTCCACACCAACACTGATCACAATAATCAGCGAGCTGATGAATAATATGATGAAGCTCAGCCTCCCTCTGAGCTGTAATACCTCAGGGAGCTCCAGCAGAGGCCTCCACCTCCCTGTCATCATCTTCATCACCCTCCTCCTCCTCCTCCTCTTCCCTCTGCTGTCTTTCAGAGAACAAACCTTCATTCACAATCTGTCTGTTGGTTCGACACACTTCTTTTATCTCTTTACTTCCATTTTTTTTTGCTCATTTCATCATTTCTTTCCTTCTTTCCTTCTTTTCTTCTACCTTCTACTTACCTTTCTTTCATTCCTTAGCTTTCCTTCCTTCCACCGACCTTCTTTCTTTTTCCTTTTTAATTCTTTCTTTCTTCCTTCTTTAGTCCTTTTTTCCTCTCCTTCCTTAACCCTCCTTCTTTCCTTTCTTTCCTTCTGTCCTGCCTTTCCTTTTATCCTTCCCATTCCTTCTTTCAATTCTTCCTCCCCCTTTCTTTCTCTCTATCTTCCTTTTCCTTCCTTCCTTCCTCCTCTCCTTTATGTCTTTATTCCCTACTTCTTTCTTTCTTTCTCTCTATCTTCCCTGTCCTTCCTTCCTTCCTTGATTCCTTCCTTCCTTGATTCCTTCCTTCCTTCCTTCCTTCCTTCCTTCCTTCCTTCCTTCCCATCCTGCAGGATAAACCCCTGATGTCACTCTGCAGTATTCATGAAGAGATGGATGTGTGTCTGTAATAACACAGAATAAGTAATAGTTGGTGATTCTCTGGCGTTAGGTTCACACAGTGCAGCTGGAGCGTCACTGAGGAGGGCTGTTGGTGTTTCCAGTAGTGTTTTGTACCTGAATCCTAACGCTTCCTTTCCGTCTGCTCTCAGGAGGTTCTGCTGAAGCGAGCAGCCGACCTGGTGGAAGCTCTGTATGGGATGCCTCACAACAACCAGGTGAGGATGCTGTTGGCATCAGTACAAAGGCAGAACCTCTCCTGCTCTGACGACTACACGGTGAATGTCAGGACAGAAAAGCTCCCCAGTAATCAGAGTCATTCAGTATAAAATCAACCAAACATGAATACATTTCTCAGCTGATTCTTTATCTTCAGAAACTTTAGTATATTTAATGAAGCAGAGTTTTACGTTCATCCTGAGAATGTCATGTGTCTATCTGAGGAAGTTCTGAGGCTCAGAAATGATGGAAAACGTCCATTAAAGTGATCAATCTGGACCGTCTGTGGACTTCAAGGACCTGGAACTCTGGAATATTCACAGTCTGAAGTTAGAACTCTGCTTCAATAAATAAAGTTACTGAATTCTTTGATAAGGAATCAACTGATTCTGGGGTCAGGATGCTTTTTAGTGGATTAAATCTGCAGCAGAGGTGACAGATGTGAAGTTAGCTCCACCCAAAAAGACATCACATTCATGGTAAACATCACTCTGACCCATTCTGTGGTTCTGTCGGATCAGGAGATCATCCTGAAGCGAGCGGCCGACCTCACCGAGGCTCTCTACAGCGTCCCTCGCAGCCACAACCAGCTGCCGTCGCTCACCGGCTCGGCCGCCCATTCGGGGATGATGGGAGTGAACTCGTTCAGCAGCCAGCTCGCCGTCAACATCTCCGAGGCCTCGCAGGCGGACCAAGGTGAGAACCACCCGTGATCCTGTGCAGTGTCCCAACAGATCAAAGAGCCCAGAACTTGGGCTGCTCTGGGCTCATTTAGCCTCACAAACCAGGCACCAGGAGAAACTTTAAACTGCAATATTCAAAAGGTCAGAAACTAAACTGTTTCAAAGGTCTGAAAATCCTCATGAGCCAAAGTTTCAGTGTCATTTAGGAAACAAGGCTCCATAGTTTTTAGATAAACTGAAATGATCAGGATTTAAATATCGTAAATATTCTTCGACTCCATCTGCTCATCAAGTGGCCCCGCCCAGGGACCCGGACCTCAGTTTGAGAAGCTGCAGCAGGTTTTAATGGAGACGAGTGCAAATAATCTCACCGCCCTGAAACACTGTTTATTTATAATAAAAACAGCTGAATAAGATTTAAGCAGCCAGAGTCCATTTAGGTTGTTGCAGATTAAGACGAGTGCTGAATTTGACGTCTGTGTTTTTGTGCTGCTTCATGTTTACCACGGAGTCCAAGAATAAACGTCTGACTAGAGTTCTTTAATGTCACATATTTGTAGCTGCATTTGTCTGATGCAGACGTCGACTTGCGTTAAAGAGCAACTCGTTAATGTGACAACAAAAAAGTGCAATAATGTGCATATTTAATGACTTTTATTTATGAATTACACGTTTCTGAAAACAAATTTAATTCTTTATTCCTGACAGTTTGGTGAAGACCTTTTGAACATTTTGCAAATCTTCTTGAAAACTCGATAAACAGGTTTCTGAACTCTTAGGGTTATAAATGTGTTCTCAAGGCGCCGCTACAGCTCACCTGGTTGAGCCGGCGTCCCACCTGCCGGTGCTACAGTCAGCTCATGAACCTTTGTTTGCCACGTTCTTCTCCCCCATTGTCCTCTCTCTCTCTCTGGCAACTGTACTATTGAATAAAGGCCAAAAAAATAACTTAAAAAAAACAAAGAAATGTGGTCTTAGTCTTTTAGAAAAACAGGTTTTTATTTTTCTCAAATCAGGAGGAAACAATGCATTTGTCTGGGACTATTTTCAGCGGCGGACTGATCCATGTTCGGTGCTCGATTCTCAAAAAACTGCAGTAGCTGTTTAAAATCTGTTTTTATCAATTACAAGAACAGCAGCAGTTCATACTGACATGTCATTCTCCATGTTTATCTTGTATAACAATTCATGTGTCTCTTGTTGGGGACTATTTTCTGTGGCGGACTGATCCACGCTGAGCACTGCAGCAGTCGGTGTGTGTGCAGCAAGTCAGGACGGAGCTCGGTGTGTGCTCGCTGATGTGTTTTTAATCGTTTCTGGAACAGAACAGACACATCGCTGCGCTCTGAGGCCGGTTCGCAGATGAGATTACTTTCCTTTCAGCGCTCCGGTTCTGCTTCTGTCACGGACGCTCGGGGAAACGTGCAGCTCGTGAACACGCGTCGACGGGAAGCAGATCGAGCTGCTTTAACTCCCCGGACGCCTCCAGCCCAAACCCAGAACCTCCACCGGCTGCTTTTCCCATCGGCCTGCAGCGAACACCTTTCAGGAATCCATGAGGTCATGGGAAAGCAGGCAGCTGAAAATTCATAACCGTGTAGTTTATGTGCTCGGAAACATTACACCGAGGACGTGATGGCTGTCCTCCTGTTGTTCCGGACTAGAAAATGTCTCCTTGTGCCCCTCACAATTACCTGCCATGATTAAAACATTAATAAAAACAGCGGCTCCTGAGCCCAGGCCTGATCAGGAGGACGGGGCGGCTAATTTACGGCGCTAATTCACAGCGGCTCGGCCTGCTGCAGGATTCTTCCTCGACTTCCTCCCTCTGCAGAGTTTACAGGCCTTCAAGGGCCAATAGACGCCCAGAATACTCCGACAGTCTTGTGTTTTTTAATATTTGACTCACTTGAACTCCAGTCTTAACCCTGCAGCTGCTGCTTCGTTCCCGTTTCTACATGATTGTATGGATTCTTTACCTTCAGTTATTTACGACCCAAAACTAAGTTCTGGAAAATATTTTGTCTGAATTTGGACAATTTCATGTTTTCCTGTCAAGCCTTTTTAAGGGTTCACGATCTCCAGAACGACTCAAATGTGACGTAAAATGAAAAATGAGTGGTCCTTGAAAATGGAGGAAAGTGCAAAATAACCCAATACTGGTGGTGTTGTGGCTCCACAAAGTTCTTGTAAGTGTATATATATATATATGGATGCATCCATATTTCCTACAAAAAACTGTCTGTGTTTAACATTTCACCAACTTCTGAGGCATCGGTTCAATTCAATGTGGGCCAAACATGATGAGACAAGGTTCCAGTGTTCAGATTTTTAATTTGTCCGTTTTGCCGTGAAACTGAGACAAACTGCTGCAGATTCAACTCTGCTATAAATATAAACCCTACGTTATGAGAACTCCTGTTTTCCTGCAAAAAAACAAAATGAAAACGACGTAATGTGATGGTTACACGCAGAAGTGCATTTCCTTCACCGCAGGAGAAATAATTGGAGATGTTTTCTCACATGTTTGACTTCTGGGTCTTGTAATTTAGACTTAGTACGTCATTGTTAGGACGTCCGAATCTGTAATTACAAAGTCCAGAAGTTATAGTTGTTTGTACAAACCCAAGAAGAGAAGAAGGATTTACAGTCTGGACAACACGACTCAACGGGACGCAGGAGGAGGAGAGATGGTCCAGTTCTGAACAAACATGTCAGAGTTAAAGCTTTAACACAAAGAGTTGAGGATCCCAGAAGATGTGAGGGTTTCTCAGGTGGAATCACAACATCTAGAAAAGAGAACGACTTCTCCATCAAAGTCCACAAACAAAATAAAGACAGACAAGACAGCAAATCAGAAACACAACTTTGAAAGGGTTCAAATACACAAGATAAAGAACGACATACAAAAAAGGAGCTCAAACACAAGAAAGAGCTCAAACTGAGCGCACAGCAGAATACATAAGATGTAAAATGTGTAAACATCATTTGAAATATGCAAGAAAGAGCATAAATACAAAATAGAGCACAGAAAGAGCTCAAACATGGGAAAAAATAGCTTAGTATAAATATGCAAGAACCAGGTTAAAAAGTACACAGAAGAGTTCAAATATGCAGGAAAGGGTTAAACGAAATAGCCCAATTCTGAAATACACAAGAAAAAAACGCTTTATCACACGAGCGTGAGTTAAATTATACAAGAAAGAGCTCAAATGTGTAAAAGTTAAAATACAAAACTACATGAAAACAGAGGTTCAGATGCACAAGAAAAGGTTAGAAATGCAAGAAAGAGATTAAATGTGCAAAAAGGAGTTCAAAGATTTCAAGACTCAGGAAAAATATGTGAGAAAGCACAAAAGAAAAAGAGCAAAAGTCAAAATATAGAAGGACAAAGCCTCAATACGTTCACGAGTTAAAGTTCCAAATAGAATGAACGAGTCAGGAAACATCTCTTGTCCTTCTGACACCGAGAAGCAAAGAAAACTCTGTTTGTTCGGGCAGTCGGCCATCTTCAGACCTGTTTAAAGGAAACAAACGTGGACCTGCGGGGAGTTCCTCTGAGTCTGACAGTTTACTGAAACCAAACTGTCAACCAGCTAATCAGCTCGCAGCGAGACTCTGAACACATGTTTCCAGTTGAGGCGGCTGCGAGGCTGAAGGATGTGAGTTCTTCCCACGTCACTGCTGCTGCCGCTGAGCTCCAGCAGCAGCACGCTGACGCCGAGCTGCAGCGCTCCTCCACATGTGTTTCCCATCGCCGGCCTCCTCCATCATCCTGCTGGGAATTCCCACACCAGGAAGTTTGGGGGGAGGCCGCGATGTGCTGCTTGGCGCTCCTCGGCCCGGCTCGGCCCAGAGTCGGTGGGAACCAGGCCGCCTCGGGAAGGAGTCAGAGGTCAGGCGGAGCGCTGCGGGGAACGTCGGTGTTCGATGCATTTAATGCGATGAGGGTTGATCAGAGGGAGTGAGGGGGGGAGGGGGGAGGTGAGACGGGCGCGATGATGTCACTGCTGAGGTCACAGCGAGGAGGAAACACAGAGAGCTGCTCCAACATTTAACATCTGACATCAGTCTGACTCGGTTATCCAGAGGTTTCATTCCACATGTTTATAATGTCCAAGCAGATACAGATCTGAAGAACCAACACACCAGAGCTCAGGTCTGAATGTTGTTGATTCATGTCCAGCAACCTTCAACTAATTATGCATTTTGTAAGAAAAAACAAAATCTTAATCTTATCACTTAAAAATTTGCTCCTGCATTGATCAGATTCTCTAAAAAAAAAAAAAACCTTCCTGAAGTAACTCAGCTGTGACCAACAGTCACATGATCATAATTCAAACAGTCGAGCTGCAGGCAGTGTTCACACAAAGCCGAACCACATCCTAATCAGTCAATTCAGTTTTATTTGTATAGCACATATTTACAACAGGTCATCTCATAGCGCTTAACAAAGGCAGAAACACCCAACAGTCCAAAACATTTGGATTCTCTATAAGCTTCAGCAGTCCGCCACAGTGGGAAGGAACCAAAAACCCCCACAGGGGCAAAAAACAAACCTCCGACAGAACCAGGCTCAGGGAGGGACGGCCATCTGCCTCCACCTGTTGGGTGGATGTAGGAGGAATTATAAAATTAAGTGTACAGTTAAACAAGTTCTTAGACGTTATTGTCCTTTTGTTCCTCCATTTCAAATGGACCAATGAAATCATGTTTTTACTGTCAGATCAGGTTCGTTTGTAACATGTTTCTAATCAAACACCCGACGTCCTCATCAGGACAAACAACCACATCTCAGCTGAACCACGATGCCTGATTAAAATCACTGTGTCCTATTTAGGGATGTCCCATAGTAGCTTTTTGCTAATATCCAATATGCCAATATTGTCCAACTCTCAATTTCTGATTTGACATCAGCCGGTACAGATACATGTTTGTTCCTGCAGCCACACTTGTTTACACGCTTCACAGTTTCATGTCGTCATCATTTGCACGTCGGTAAATCCAGGCATTATTTTATCGGTTTTCATTAGAGGCAAAAAAAACCAAAAACGATCGCAATATTTACAGATATTACATTTTTATGCCAATATCAGCCCTCGTCCTATTCAAAGAAATGTCTTAACGAAACCGTTTGCAGTCACCAAATTCGATAGAAAACTAAAAGCTCTTTGGCACAGTTTTGAGGCCATTAGTTACTCAGCTGTGACCAGCAGTCACATGACAATTGCAGGTACCGTTTCCACGGAGCAGCATTACCCCGACAACTAAACTGTTCATTTTCTACCAGATGAGGTTTGTTTTTAATGTGTCACAAACACGTTTCATCACATTTCTTTGGCCGTCTTTATATTGCTCTGCTGTCACTCCCTGTCAGCCAGCCAGCCACCTGGTTTGACTCTATATAGTGTATTTCATGACTTTATCACCTGTTTTGTATTTAAAATCCTACAAAATCATGAAGTTATGATCTTAATATGTTGCATAAGTCGTCGCTGAAACGAGTGGAGTAAAAAGAACAATGTTTACCTGTGAGGGAGCACTAACGACTCACAAAACGAAGGGGAGGAGCAACAAACCTCCAATTGAAACCCAAACTCAGGTGTTAATGGCTCCTTCAGGATATCAGTATGTGGAACTCCCAACTAGTCAGTCAGAGCTGATGAAGGTGGAGTGTCTTCAAGGAACTCAAGCAAGTCCAGTTAATCTACCAGAACAACCAGGACCTGGACGACTGAGGATCTTCACAGACAATATTTAGCTGTGAATGTGGAGTTCAAGTATAAAGTGGAACAAAACTTCCTTATGTGTTAAAATATTTGGTAAAACATGAATAAACTGAAGGAGGTGAACTCTGTTTCTTCATTTGTCTGAATATTCATTCATTTTTAGGGAAACCATTGTCTTGGACCGAACTTGTTTTGATGTCGTAAACCTCCAGCTGTGGAGATATTGTGTCTGAATCCGTCCTGTTTGGTCCTCAGGTTATTCCCGTAACTCGAACAGCGTGTCTCCTCGCGGCTACGTTCCAAGCTCCACGCCTCAGCAGTCCAACTACAACACCATCACGTCCACCATGAACGGCTACGGGGCGGCGGGGATGACCAACCTGGGCGTACCTGGATCCCCCAGCTTCCTCAACGGCTCCACCGCCAACTCTGCTTACGCAAGTGAGTGCTCTCAGGAAGTAGATAAGAACCAAACCTCATCCATCTGAGAGGCAGCTAACGGGAGGAGTCCCTCCTGAGCGTCCAAGAGTGGCTGAAATCTGACCAATCAAATCCTCCGAAACACACCTGCGCTGTCCCTCAGGTGTTGGTGAACCTGAAGCACTGAAAGGAGATGAAGTGCGAGTTAAAGAACAGAGGAAGCTTAAATGTCAGAGATAAAGAAATGGTTGTTGTCAGGCGAAGTTGTCGCTCTGCATTCAAAGTTTCAGGTGAAGTGTGTCCACTGAAAGGAGTCGAAGTGGCAGTGGAGGTGCAAGTGATGAAGTTACCGCGGTTAAAGAAAGAAGTGTGAGTTGATGCAGCTGAGTAAATGCTTGGATGTTAGTCATGAAAGACACTGATATCTTTGACGAAGTGTCAGTTGAAGCGTGAGCACTGAAAGGAGTTGAAGCAGCAGTCAAAATACTACAGCTCTCAGTTGGTTAAAATTTAGGCAATAAAGTAGCAGCAGTTGAAGGTTTATTTCTACATTTAGCTTCAGTTTCAGCTAAAATCTTGATACTGACAGAAGTTGAAGTGTGAGTTGACGAGCTGAACATGTAACGCTTAGATATGTGTGACAAAAGAAGTCGACATGCTTGATGTAGTTTATGCATTTGAAGTTTTAGTTAAAAGGGTGTGCACTGAAAGGAGTTGAAGTGACAGTCAAGGTGCAAGTGATGAAGTTACAGTGGTTAAAGAAAGAAGTTAAAGTGTGAGTTGATGCAACTAAGTGTATGCTTAGATGTTAGTCATGAAAGAAACTGATGTCTTTGACGAAGTGTCAGTTGAAGTGTGAGCACTGAAAGGAGTTGAAGTGAAGGTATAAGTGATGATGTTACAGCAGTTAAAGGTTTATCACCACATTTAGCTGAAGTTTCTGGGAACGTCTTGGTAGCGACATAAAAAGAAGTTTGCAGGACGCATAAATGTAATACAGGAAGTTGATATATCCGTTGTAGTTAAAGTGTTAGAGCTGAAAGGAGTTGAAGCGGCAGCCGGGCTTGTGCAGGGCTTGGTAAGGGTTAGAGCCGTCATTCTGTTATTATTTTTAGGATATTTTCAAGATGTTTTATTAATATTTTTGAGTATTTTTTAGATATATATGAACTAAAATGCATTGCTGATCTATGTAGTCTATACCTGATGACAGAACTGGACTTGAAGTGTGTGTTCAGTAGGAAAACTATAACAGATCGACTGCTATGAAATATGAAACAACTAATTTAGTCGTCTTAAGTAGTGTTACTGCAGCAGGACAAACGTCTGCAGGAATGTAAATATCAGAACACGGTGAGACTGACTGATGTGGAGTCGATGCAGCGCTGAGCCATAGTAACAGAGTAACGGTGGAGCTGCAGGAGCTGCTGAGGTGTTCGCTGTTGTTCTTGAAACTTCCCGCTCGGCTCTGATCGAGTTGCCTGGAGTTGAGCTGCAGCTTGGAAGGCGCAGGTGTGTTTTGGAGGCCGGTAAAGTCTAAACTCGCCCGCGGGGAGCGCTCCATTGTTTTGGCTCGTGTTTCAAAGAGCCTCGGCGAGTCTCAGCGAGACTCGTTTAGAGGCGGCGAGCTCGGGCTGCGTCTCCGTGCCAGGTGATGCTGTCGTCCCTGGCGACCAAACAAAAGGTGGGCTCGCATCTCGCCTGGCTGAGCTTCAGCTTCCCGCCGCCGAGGCTCTCAATGTTTGTGTGTCGACTGAACGCCATTGTTCATCTCCTCCCTCCTCCTCTAACAGTCCCCCGTCCATCCTCACCCTCCTCCCTGCCTCCCCCCTCCTCCTCCTCCTCCACTAACCCCACTAACATCCTCACCGCATCCTTCATGCATTCACGCATTCACGCTTTGGGCCGAATCCATTAATATCAGCTGGAAAAACAAGAGCAAGTAGCCCAGAGAGGAAACGTGAGGAGCAGGAAGCAGCGATCCAGGACAGACTGATAGTTGTTGGCACGGAGCGATAAATCACATTTACATTCCCCCGTTTCATTTTACAGTTCCATTTTCAAATGCTGTCCTTGAATCATTTACAGAAACACTGTGGTCCATAAAGTCTGCGCAAGCTCTTAAAGGAGCAACGTTTCAGGACAGATCCTGTCACAGAGCCACATGACTTAGCTTAGCTTAGCACGAACACTGGAAACAAAGGGAAACTGCTAGCATGGGTTCACAGATACACCCGGTGTCACTTCTGAAGCTCGCAGCTCGATATCTGGCATCATGTCTGCACGAACACAGACGTAGAAATCTCAGTTTGTGGTTTGAGGAAGAAACTTTCCATCATATTAGTAAGTTGGTTGTTGGATTTTTTAAGTTCACTTCTGCATCTAGAGGCAGAATCTCATCTCGGGCCTTTTATAATGGAAGTTTGACAAAATAAGAAAACTCCACCTGCTGAAGACGACGATGTTTGACTGAAAGCTCCTGCTGGGCAGTTTAGTGTCGTTTTTAAAAATGCGTTTATTTGTTTTTCATTCGTCATTTCCAGGGTTCAGACTGAATTTATTTGTATTCTCTGTAAATTTTGATTGAAAACACAAAAAAACAACTTACCAAAAAAAGCCAGTTTTCAAAACAAAAGTCAAAAACATAACCACAAACTCAAAGACAACGAAAAAAACTTTCTACATATTTTAACAGTTTTTTATTTTGTATTTGCTACGCGGCCGTTCCAACTTTGGACATTAAGTTATTTGTATTTTTAGTGACTTTTGATACAAAACTCAGTAACTAACTTCTAGTCCAGTTTTCAAAATATAAGGAAAAAATAATGCTAATTTGTCTCTGAACATTTAAGATGAAAAAAACTCTGAAAAATATGCAAATGTGTAAATATCAACAACCAACTTACTTCAAAAACCAAAATGTAACGTTAAAGATTCTCCTGAAAACCGCACAAACGGAGGTTTTTACATTTTTCTTTGTGCGAAGATGATGCGAAACATTGACCTGTGAGCATTAGCGGTGATGCTAGCTGCGTTTATGAGCCATGCTAGCGGTCTCATCATGCTATGCTAAGCTAACACTCACAGACGCCGAGTGTTTCTCCTGAAATGTTGAACGAAGGACGAAAGACGACGGGTTTATGGATTAACAAACCTCAGTATTAGACAACC
>NW_007578663.1:131144-132447 GCF_000690725.1 Stegastes partitus | reverse complement strand
CACCTGTGCAGTCTGTGTGGATGGAGCTGCTGCTGCTGCTGCTCTCAGGTTGGATCAGGTTGGTTTCAGTCCTTCAAGTTATGGATCAACTTTGCTGTTTGTTGATGCAGCATGTGAGGCAGGGACCTTCATCCTCCTCCTCCTCCTCCTCTTCCTCCTCCTCCTCTTCCTCCTTTTCCTCCTCCTCCTCCTCCTCCCTGCATGGTTCACCTCATCTCCGTCCGTTCACTCACCTCCTGCCTGCTAGTTACTGTAGGACCTCCCCTCCTCCTCCTCTTCCTCCTCTTCCTCCTCCTCTTCCTCCTCTCCTCTTCTTCCTCAGCTCCCATAGGCCCTTATTCATTCTCTCCTGTCCATATGGTTTCTGCAGTCAAACAGAAGAGCGCCTTCGCCCCCGTCGTGCGGCCTCAGACCTCCCCGCCCCCCACCTGCACCACCACCAATGGCAGCAACCTCCAGGGTGAGCATCCCCTCCCCCCGTCCACCTGTCCACTGTCCACCTGTCCACTGTCCCACATGGACGCCCAGACGGCGTCTCTGTGCTCATAGTGACCACTCAAAGTTGATCCATAACTTCTGGGAACCTGAATCTGTCACAGCTCTGTGTCCGTTGTGATTTCACTTCACTGACTTCCGTTTGCAGATTAATTGACAGACTTTGACTTTGACAACAAATTTCTGAGAATACAAATAAATCCAGCGGTTGGAAGTTGAAAACAGCAGCTGCAAAAAAACAGAAAGAGCAAATCACAGAAAGAAGTCCAGTTTGCTGGAGCTTTCAGTCGTACCACATGGTGCTAAATGGGCCCCCAGGGGAGGTTCTGTCTGCCCCATCTCTAAAAGTTTAACTGAATTACAAATAAAACATGTGGAACATGAAAGAACATTTACTGTTCTGCAGCTTTCAGTCGTACATGTTCTTCTTCAGCAGACACATTTTTCTATGTTTTTATTTAAAGTTTCTTGAATTGGGTTGATGAAACGTCTCCTCGGGGTCCATTCAGCAGCCGAGCCTTCGGTCACCTTCAGATAAACGGAAATAAATCCACTCAAATGTCCATTTATGCATTTCTTTTTCTTTTGTTTTAAAAACTGGCAATATGAAATGTGAAACAACACAATCAACAAACCAGAATGTTTGACCCGAGTTCAGTCCTCTGAGTCAGAACTGTCAAAAGACACCAGAAACTAACAGCAGAAGGAACCACCTGACTGATCACATCGCAGCTCAAACTCATGATTTTTCATTCAAATCACTTGATTCTAGATCAGGACGAGTGTCTGTTTCTGTAGAACAACTAAA
>NW_007578663.1:125475-130293 GCF_000690725.1 Stegastes partitus | reverse complement strand
CGGAGTTAGAAGTATGTCCAGATCATCTGTGCATGAAATGAAAAGTTAAAGTATGTTGTAAAAGAACAACATGTTGTTTTTTTCAGAAAAAGAAGCCGTGAGTCTGACGGTTGTGTTGTGTTTCAGCCATGGCAGGTCTCATCGTTCCCCCCATGTGAGGAATCAGCCGGATGCCATCAGACCCTCCGAACCCCAAACGCCACCACACCAAGAAAAATCCTCCCGTCCTCCCTCAGAATCCAGAATCCATCACTGCACCAGAGAAACCTTCATTTATTTACTCGCCGTCATCACGTTCTCCCCGTGGCCACCGCGTGTGGGCGTGGCCTGTGTGAGTGTGGGCGTGGCCACTGGGCGGGAGGGCAGGTGTCAGTTTGACTCTCGAGGCTGAACAGATCAGTTCAAACCACTGTGAGGGCGTGGCCACCGGGAGCATCTGTTCACAGCGAGAAAACGTCGCCGAGCTCAAAGCAACGACGTCAAACGTCAGCGACTAGCGGCAGATATTCTCCAGTTTCACTTCCACTGGGTGTTTTTTTACCAAGTTGTAATTTGGCTGAAACGTGTACGTTTTGTAATTTTCCTTTAAATGAAAACAGGTCATCATGTGATCTAACGTTAGCGCTAAAGCAGCTAAATCAGCAGATCAATCAATTATTATTAGTTTTATCTGATAAATATCTGAAGGAACTTTTTATTTTATTTTTATTTTCTTTGGTTTTTGATGATTTGCAACAAAGTGAAACATTAAATCTGCAGGAACCAGAAAACTTCAGCATTTTTACTTCATAAAACTCGATTAACTCACATTTTTTTGCAGATTAATTCCTTGACTGAAATAAAAACATAATTTAAACGAATCACATAATTGATCATTTATTTGCATCAATCAATTGAGCCTAATTATAAAATATCTTCATGTTTCTGGTTCCAGTTTCTCAAATGTGCACATTTTGATTTGTCATCTTAAACTTTGGGTTTTGAATTGAACGGAAGTTATTTTCTGAAATCAGTTCATTGATTTTTCTGTTTGATGCTTTTCTTTCTCTGTAGATGTTGCATCAGTTTTAACATTTTGTCCTTATGGGCTAATTTCAGACTTAAATTTTTGCAGTTTAACTCTTTTTAGATGCATTTTAGCTCAAATTCAACGCAAGTCCCAGTAAAACAAACTCCGCTGAAGCTCTCAGATCCGATTGGTTCTCGTCTGAACAGATGCTCCTCGTCAAGTTGGACCGAGTCCAAGAAACCAGGAACATTTATTTTTCTCAAATGTGGACAAAAAAAAAAAAGTCAGACGGTTTTCAGATTTGTTTTTAATCGGAAGAATCAAAAAACCCTGAAAGAACCGGACCGACGAACATCACGAGTGTTTTCCTTTCTGTAGATTTTACCCACGTTTGTGTCTCATGTTCTGAAAAGGAGGAAAATGCAGTAACTTTGTGAGCAGATGTTCCACTAACGTTTGATTTCCAGCTCCTGTTCCTCTTTCGTTTTCATTCTTTTAAACAGTACAATAGTTCTGTTTCGCGGGTGTGTCGAGTGGTAGATTTTAACCAGAAAAAGCTTGCAGCAGTTTTAACCACATTTAGGTACCAGATTTTACTTGTTATTCTTCTGATTGTGCTTATTTTCTATGTATTTATAAAGTATGTTTTGGGGAGTTCCTTTTGTGATTTAGGCCTGAATGATAGTCTCAAATATATATGTAAACACATTTGATGTCTTAATACCTTTTAGATATTGTAAAAAGAGTGAACAAGTGAGAAGAATTAACCCTTTTTTGTAAAAACAACAAAAAAAAAAAACGTCATGACGCGGTCACCCTGTTTTTGAAAGCAGGACGTAAAACAAACGCTTTCATCACTTTTGTATAAAACTGCTTTTCCGATATTTAACTTTTTGTAAACGGCATCATTTGTGTTCTCCCTGGTTCTTCTTCTCGTCCTTTGTGTATTATTGTGAAATGTATAATCATGGTTATTTCTTAATGCACTATTTTTGTTGGGGCACTTAATAAGAGCAATGCATCTTAGCAGAAAAGAAAAAAAAAGCTAATAAAAGTGGGGGGAAAAAAAGATGAAAGCTAGAACAATATGCACCAATGCGTTTTTTTTGTTTGTTTGTTTTTCCCGCCTTTTTTTTCCCGTCGTTTTAAAAATCCTCGTCATGTGAATTTTTTTAATATTTCGTTGTCACTCCTCCTATGAACCTTTTTTTTTTTTTTTTTGGTTTCGGTGTTTTTATCCATCAGAATATTCCACCCGATTCCAAGTCTTTGTGTTTTTTGGTGATTTTTTAAAACACAGATTTTAAAAATGGGTTTTTTGGGTCACCGATCTCAAGGAAACTTCCATCGATGTTGGTGTTGTTGTTGATGGTGCTGTTCTCGTCGTCGCACACAATCTGGATCATTTACTTATGCAACTGTGTTCCTGTGCCGTGATGCAAGCTACAAGAAGGTTTGGAAAAGCTAAAAGAAGTAGATTTCGATGCCTTACGACTGACCATAACTCAACACGTTCTGCAGCGATTAGTTCACGGCAGTTTTTGTTTGACGAGACTGCAACCTTTTCTTTTTGGTTCCTCAGTTTCCCCAAAAATGTACTAAAGACTCAAAAGCTAGCGGTTAGCCTTTCAGTTAGCGACATTTAGAAAACTCCCTGATTTTGGTTGTCGTGTGAAACAGCGACCCCAAATGACAAAGGGAGGTACTGCAATGCCGCCTGCAAAGAATGCGGCTCATTTTTTAAAAATTATGTTGTTTCAGGTTGAATCTGATTCATTTTATCTTTTGTGGTTCCCCAGAAAAACGCAAACTGAAAGTTAGCGGTAAACCTTTCACGAAGTGATGCTTGAGAAGCAATAAAACTCCCCGATTTTGGTTGTCGTGTCAAATCACACAGGGAGGGACTGCAACTCCATCTGCAAAAAAACGTTTTAATATTTATGATGGAACATTGTTTTTGTTTGAATCTCAATTTGTTTGTTGAGCTGCACTTGAGTTAAACTGCGAGGATTTTTTCTTTTTCGTCCCTCAGGTTTCCCGAAACATCTCAAAGAGAAAGTTAGGAGTTAGTCTCTCAGATAGCGACGCTCGGAAAACACTAACCTCCCTGATTTTGGCTGTCGTGTGAAACAGCGCCCCCAAATTACAAAGGGAGGTACTGCAACAGCTACATCTGCAGTTCTGCACAACAGAACAGACGAGCTGGAGGTACAGCAGAAGATGAACTGATCTAATGGCAGAATGTAAAGCTGAAACCTTTTGAACAAAATTAGGCTCTTGTTTTTGCTTCATAGGATTTCAGTGTGGGATAAAGGGAAGAGGCAAACGAGACTTCAACTCTCAAAACTTTAA
Source organism: Stegastes partitus (assembly GCF_000690725.1). Taxonomy (NCBI): domain Eukaryota; kingdom Metazoa; phylum Chordata; class Actinopteri; family Pomacentridae; genus Stegastes; species Stegastes partitus. The sequence goes on along the minus strand of NW_007578663.1, from coordinate 126,932 downwards.
CCCTCCGAACTCTAAGCAGCAGATGGTTAAATCAAAAAAGTAAAATCTCAGCGGATATATTCTGATTTTTGCTTCTCACAGTTTTTCATTTAAGGACAGTTTAGGAAACATTTCATTAACTTTGCGCCAAAAGAAAAATGAACCATCCAGCATCCCTTTATAGCAAATCTCTAAATTTCTTTGGGAATCTTATGTCTAGACAGATCAAACTTTATGCAAATCGAGCAGGACCGGCGGCGTCGCGTCGGCTTGAGACTGAACATCCGTCCGTTTCTTGGGAAAGCCATTTTTCAGCTCAACTATTGAACAGAGGAGCCGCACCTCAAACCGAACATCGACTCAAACAGCTTGTAAGGTTTTTTATTTAGTTTTTCTGTCACAGTTGTAGAAAGTTTGCTTGTCACCGTCCTGGTTTTCTTACTGAAAAATATACTTTTTTCGATGTTTTACTTCAATGTGAAAGAGGGCAGAGGCACTGCATCTTTGTGAAATATGAAATATATCATCAAAGTATATCAAAGCACAATGTTTAATTAATGTCTTTAGAATACAATCGGTGGCGACGCCGCCGGATTCTTTTCTTTTCTGTCTCTGGCCATGCTGTAAATAGATGCATGTCTTTTTGGTTCATTTTTTTCCTGTGATCCAGTGCTTTTTGTACAGAAACAGTCTAATAAAGATTACATTTGGCTTGAAACTGTCAGACGTGTTGCTGTTCACAGTAAATGCATAAATACAGCTCAAGCTGCCCACTCACATATTACATTTACTGATGATCGTATCATGTAGGAGTTGGAAGAATCCAAACTTGGCTCCATTAAAAAAAAGTCTAAATTAAATCAAAAATAAAAGTAGTGAAACAACATCAGACTGAAACACTTCAGGTAAAGTCTGCTTTTAATCAGACATAAATATCAATCACAGGTGTCAATGACATGTTGGTATCAATCAGAGATCACGAGTAACAATCAGATAACTTATGAATCAAAGATAATGACATCTGTAAGCGCTTACTGGCATCTATCACAGATAACTTATCAATACCTGATTTGAAGGTCATAATTCAAAGGTAATGGTATCAATCAATCAGAGATAATATATCGATCACAGATAGTATCAATCACTGATAACTGGTATCTAGCGCTAACATGTTTAGCGTCTATGTTTAGCGTGCTAGCATGCTAACTGTAGCTAACTGATTGTTAAAGTCTTTATTGATTCTGAGGAGAACGTGATCCAACGACAGTCCATCCAGTTCAGTCTGAACCAGAGAACAGACAGACGACGTCGCTACACAACACCAACACGTCAACAAAAACAAACCACAAACACATCGACGACATGTTTAATTCTTAGGCTCAAAACTTTAGAGCCAAACACAACAAAATTCAGCTCAGCGACTCAGATAAACACAGAGAGGGAAGAAAGTGTCCAGAGCAAACAGAAGGAGACAGAAA
>NW_007578663.1:119972-121074 GCF_000690725.1 Stegastes partitus | reverse complement strand
AGAATGTGCAGTCTCTTAACATTGCGGAAAGTGCTGTGCCAGGGGGGAAATTTGGATTTATTGGGGCATCGGATCTCGATGTTGGGAAAAATGATATTAGTACGTACAAGCTCAGTCCAAATGATTACTTTTCTATAGAGGTTCACAAAGGAGGAGACAGTGTTTCAGCCGAGCTTGTGCTTCAGAAAGCGTTAGACCGAGAAAAACAACCAACAGTAAAACTTACAGTGACTGCTGTCGATGGAGGAAACCCACCCAAGTCAGGGACCTCACAAATTGTTATTAATGTTTTGGATAATAATGACAACGCTCCGGTTTTCAGTAGTTCTTTATACAAGGCTCATATATCTGAGAACCTAGCAGTGGGTAGCACAGTAATAATTTTGAATGCAACAGACGCAGACGATGGGATAAATGCTGAAATAGAATATTCATTGAGAAGTAAAGGTCAGGATCAGGTTTTAAATCAATTTCAAATTGACTCAAAAACGGGTGCAATTTTGGTAAAAGGTAAAATAGATTATGAAGACAATCCTGCGTTTGAGATTCATGCTCAGGCTAGTGACAAAGGCTATCCTCCAATGTCCGCTCATTGTAAAGTGCTGGTAGAAGTGCTGGACCTGAACGACAACGCTCCTGAGATTACTGTGACGTCACTACTAAACACAGTGAAGGAGGACGCACAAGTAGGTACAGCTATTGCACTTGTCTCGGTGCTGGACAAAGATGGAGGGAAAAACGGGGCAGTCAAGGCTGTCATTGCAAATGAGACCCCGTTTAAATTGGACACCAATTATAAAAATTATTATTCCTTAGTAGTTGATGGTCCGCTCGACAGAGAAACTATGGCAGAATACAATGTCACGATAGTAGCGACAGATGAAGGGACTCCACCTCTCTCCAGTACCAGCATAGTTAATGTTCATGTTTCTGATGTCAATGACAACCCGCCTCGTTTCTCAGAGCAACTACTTAATGTTTATGTGAAAGAGAATAGTCTAGTGGGCGCAGTCATTAAAACTGTGACTGCTGTTGATGCTGATATCGATACAAATGGTCAGGTCAGCTATTCGTTTTTACAAAGTAGCACTGATTCACTACC
>NW_007578663.1:117185-119132 GCF_000690725.1 Stegastes partitus | reverse complement strand
ACTTTTACCAGGACTCAGACTTTACCCAACAAAGAAAAGGTAAGAAACTGAAAAAACGTCTCCCAGTTTGTATAATTTCACTCTCAAAGACAGAAAGATACATTTTCATTTCTTGTTGCTTTAAATGTGTGTTGAAGTGTACAGTTACACATGAGCCAAAAAATGACTTTATCTTGAGCTCATAAGCCGCTCGCATTCACTCACAAAGTGTTTGCCGTTGTCCGTGGTGCTGAAATAAATGCAGCCTATTGTGTGCAGTGAGAAGGGTGCAAAGTGGCGAGTTTGTTGGCCGAAAAGTTTAAAAAGATTTTTGTGTTTCCCCTCGCATATTTATAAACATTTCATGAAACTTGTCTTATTTACAAATGAATTATAAAAAAAGCCAATTTTATTGCATTTAGGTGTGGGAATTCAACAGCTTACTTCATGATGGTTGCTTCTTTCCCTTTGGAAAATAAAGAAATTTTGTGTGGTTATGTGCCATCAACAATTTTAGCTCTCATTGTATCTTCAGCTTGTCGTAGTGTTTTACACGTAAAGTACATCGTGTTTCTACCTTGTGAACAGCCGATTTATGAGCAGCACGTGAAGTTTGACTGTTATGAACTCTTTAAAAACAAAAACAAGTACAAATAAAGCAGAGAATGAAATAAAAACGAGTATTTGGTTGAATTCAGCTCATTGTAAACACTGAATATATTAGAAAACAATTATGTTTGTTAATACTGAGAAACTCTAAAGTGCAGTTATTTAACTTCTCCACGTGGTGACACTATAGACCATGACATCCAGACGTTATTTCAGAATGCACAAGACTCCTCCCAGAAACACAGCATGATGATGCTTCTGTGGGCTTTGTTACAAAGAGACGGAGGACGTGGGAGAAAGGAAACAGTTTTTCAAGGGGCTGGTAAAAATGCGAGAAACTGGATTTTTGTGGTTTCCTTCTATTACGAGTATTTTACGGCTGTTGGTGGAGGAGGATTTATGCTGATTTCGACTGGATATAATCATGTATTTCTTGAGCAGAACGAGCCCTTTTCGGACTTATCTTGTGGTCGTGCTGCTGAATTGCTGCTGGGAAGCGGTGTCTGGACAGCTCTCCTATTCTGTCTCAGAGGAGGTAAACTCGGGGACTTCTGTTGGAAATATAGCCAAGGATCTCAGTCTCAACGTGCAAGATTTAGAGTCTCGTAATTTTCAGATTGTTAGTGGATCAAAGAAGAAATATTTCGATGTGAATCTGAAAACGGGTGTTCTTTATGTCAATGAAAGAATAGACCGAGAGGAGCTTTGTGCGAAGGCTACAAAATGCACCGTTAATCTAGAAGCTGTGATCAACGACCCACTGAAGCTTTATCGTTTAGAGATAACTGTAAGAGACATAAATGACAATGCACCTGTTTTTTCTGAACAATTGCAGTCGCTTGATGTTCCAGAAAACACTTTACCAGGTGTCAAATTTGGACTGATAGAGGCATCAGATTCGGATGTTGGTAAAAACGGTGTTAGCACATACAAGTTAAGTAACAACGATTATTTTTCATTAGAAATTCACAAAGGGGGAGACAGTGTGTCTGCCGAGCTAGTACTGCAGAAGGCGTTAGACCGCGAGCACGACTCTGTGATAAAGCTCACACTGACTGCTGTCGACGGAGGAAATCCATCACAGTCAGGAACCTCACAAATCGTCATCACTGTATTGGATATTAACGACAACCATCCCGTTTTCAGTAGATCTTTGTACAAAATTCAGATTCCTGAAAACCTGCCAACAGGGTCTACGGTGATTACTCTGAATGCAACAGACGCGGATGAGGGATTAAACAGTGAAATAGAATACTCTTTGAGAAAGAAAGGGCAGGATCATGTTTTAGACATATTCCAAATTGATTATAAAACTGGTGCAATTTTGGTAAAAGGTAAAATAGACTATGAAGAGAATCC
>NW_007578663.1:112674-115706 GCF_000690725.1 Stegastes partitus | reverse complement strand
CCGTTTCCACCTGTAGATGGTGAACTGATCAGTATTAACGGAGGAGATACTTTTACCAGGACTCAGACTTTACCCAACAAAGAAAAGGTAAGAAAATATTGATCTGAATGTTATTTCTAACCAGCTATCACACTAATTCTGAGAACAGAATTAACTTTTACTTTAAGCAGAATTAAAACAAGTTGGTGCCATTTCACAACAAATAAATTTCACTTTACGTTAAATATGAAATATTGTTATTATTTTTGATGTACTGAGATAAATCTGGTTTGAATGTGCTGAATGATTTCTGGCATTAGTCCTTACTTTCTGTAGATTTGGTTTTGTGATGGCTATACTGCTATCCATGGTGCTGAAGGCATGATAATGTTCATGTGCCGCTAACAAACCCCAGGAGAAGAAGGCTGTCCTCATTAGTGAGACAAAAAAGAAGAATAAGGAAAAGCAAACGTCTCCAAGAATGTCGGTTCATATTTTGATTTATATCTCTCTCGTGTTTTAACAGCATATACTATATTTTAATAATCAATTAGCAAGGTAACTGAAGACAAAGCTTACTTTGACAATGTTTACATTCTTGAATTTCATTTTTGTTAAACAGAATTTTGTGATTGACCACTGTTTAAAATGGATTCGAAATGATACAACATTGAGAATATTTTCAGTTGAGCTTAACTGCTAATGTTGAACTTGGCTCCAAAAAAACTATTTTTAAGAAAACAAAGAAGCATAAAACGTTCGTTTAAATGATTTGTGAAACAGTCTCCATTGGTATGCTTAATACTCTGTGAGACATAGAACTGTTATGATAAATGTTTGAGGAGAGCTTCAGAATCCAAGGGTCTTTGTTACATTATGACACTGTATGTGAAGTGAAATGCAGTTCCTGCAAGTGTCCACACGGGGACATTGTAGACCTTCACATTGAGACCTCCTGTAAGGTTGCTCAGGACTCCTCCCAGATTCAGAGGGTGATGATGTTTCTCAGACGATTTAGACAAAGAAACGTCGAGGGAGAAGGAGAACGGTGCGACAATCATTTTCTGATTGTAGAGTAGACATGTCAAAACTCTGTATTGTTCGTCTTTATGTAGGCTAAGTTCGCGCTGTTCGTGACGTTCTCTACCGAATTCATCTTTATGCATTTTGTCGTTGGATTTAATAATGAATGTACCGGGCAGATCGAGCTCTGTGTGGATTTATCTCTTGTTCGTGCTGCTGGATTGTTACTGGGAAGCGGTGTTTGGACAGCTCTCTTACTCCGTCGCAGAGGAAGTCAGTCTTGGGACTGTTGTTGGAAATATCGCTAAAGATCTCAACATCAATGTCCAGGATTTGGAGTCTCGCATGTTTCAGATCGTGGCTGGATCAAAGAGGAAATATTTCGAGGTAAATCTAAAGACTGGTGCGCTCTACGTTAATGAGAGAATAGACCGAGAGGAGCTCTGCGGCGATGATCCCAAATGTTCACTTAGCGTAGAAGCAGTTATTAATAATCCACTGAAACTGTACCAAATTGAAATTGCAGTATTAGATGTGAATGATAATTCACCTTCATTTCTCAGCACATCACAGGTAATGAACATTAGTGAGAACACAGCAGCAGGAGCTAAATTCCCCCTGCAACCAGCTGACGATGCAGACGTTGGAAAAAATACAGTAAATACCTACAAGCTTAGTCAAAACGAACATTTTTCTTTGGCTACACATAAAGGAGAGAGTGTCACACCCGAATTGGTGCTTCAGAAAGTTTTAGACAGAGAAAAACAGTCTGTAATTCGACTCACACTGACTGCCGTTGATGGAGGAACACCTGCTAAATCAGGCACTATGGTCATTTTAGTAAATGTGTTAGATATTAATGATAACGCTCCTGTATTTAGTCAAGCTCTGTATAAAGCCACTGTGTATGAAAATGCAAAGATTGGAACATCAATAATAACATTAAATGCTACTGATTTAGATGCAGGTCAAAATGGACAACTGGTATATTCACTCAGTAAAGTAGGTCGAGGGAAACAGACCGATCTGTTTTCTATAGATGAAAGAACTGGGACTGTAACTAATAAAAAGATTATCGACTTTGAAGAGAACAACGCTTTTGAGATTAGAGTACAAGCCAGTGATGGAGCTTCTTCTCCTCTAACTTCACATGCCAAACTCCTGATTGAAGTTGTAGACGTCAATGACAATGCCCCTGAAATTTCAGTCACATCACTGTTGAACTCTGTGAAAGAGGATGCGTCCATTGGAACCGCCATCGCTCTTGTTTCAGTATTGGATAAAGATGGTGGTAAAAATGGGATGGTCAACTGTAAAATCTCCAACAACGTCCCTTTTAAATTAGAGACTAATTATAAAAATTACTATTCTTTGGTCGTGGACGGTCCTCTGGACAGAGAGACTTCATCTCAATACAACATCAGCATCACTGCTACTGATGAGGGCAGCCCACCTCTGTCCAGCACGAGCGTTGTTAATGTCCACGTCTCTGATGTAAATGATAACAAACCTCTATTTACAGAAAGTATAATTAATGTCTATGTGAAAGAAAACAGTCCAGTAGGAGCAGTTCTAAAAACTGTTTCAGCAATTGATGCTGATATTGATCAGAATGGTCAGGTGAGTTATTCGTTTTTACATAATAACAGTAACTCACTGCCTCTTTCTACAATGGTCAACATCAACTCAGAGACTGGAGAGATAATCAGTCTGCAGTCGTTTAACTATGAAGAATTAAAAACGTTCCAGTTCAAAGTTCAGGCCACAGACTCTGGTGTTCCTCCGCTCAGCAGCAACGTCACTGTCAACGTTTTGATTCTAGATGAAAATGATAATAATCCAACAATTCTGGCTCCCTATTCTGAACACGGCTCCGTCAACAGTGAGAGCATCCCCTATTCTGCTGAAGCAGGATACTTTGTGGCCAAGATCAGGGCTGTAGACGCAGATTCTGGATACAATGCGCTGCTCTCTTATCACCTGTCTGAACTCAAAGGAAACAACCTGTTCAGGATCGGAACCAGCACCGG
>NW_007578663.1:109458-112124 GCF_000690725.1 Stegastes partitus | reverse complement strand
TAACTGTCTCCAACTGTTGGCCAAATAAGTGAGCTTTACCAAATATTAGTTGGTTTGTCCCCTATTGTGTGTGTACACACATCAAATGTGTTGTTGTGGGGAACAAAAAAAAGAATCAGTTTTTCCGACTGATGTAACTGTGGAAAGCTTGAGGTTTCACATCTATTAAAGCTGGTAACTATTGGGGAGGTACTTTTCCATTCTCGTGTACTGGTCGCTGTCCATGGTGCTGCAGATTGTGCTGTGTGGAACTGCTTTTGTGAATAGAAGCAAAAGTGTAAACGTCTTGATTTGACAAGAGCATTTTGTTGATTCGCTTTGATCCAGTGTTTGCGCAGTTGGTGTCATGTTGATAATTTCGTTTTTGAAAATAGCAAAGACTCAATGTGGGGAGGGGGTGCAATGCACACAATGCTTTATCGATAATACCAGATGATGCTATATTTACCCGAGGAAGCAACCAGTTATTGCCTGTTTGTTTCCATTTGTTATTAAATTGACCATTATGTGGATTACTCATAGGTCGTGTATGTTTTCCCTTCGTTTGTAATGTAAATCGCCCACGAAACCACAAGAGGGCGTTGTAGACCATAACACAAAGTCTTAACTCCTGAGATCCCTCCCATATTAAAAACGCAGTGATGTGTTGTTGGGCTTTGACAAAGAGACGCACAAAAGCGCAGATAGGGCTGGGGCATGATCCACATTGAGGAGAAATTCGAAGAAAGGCGAGCATAGCTTCTATCAATACTCGACATCCACTGGACCCGTTTATATGTTCGTTTCATGTCCGACTGGATTATGTCTACAATTAACCGAAGTCCTGTGGTGGTATACGTGTTATTCGTACTGTTGGATTGTTACTGGGAAGCGGTGTCCGGGCAGCTCTCCTACTCCATATCTGAAGAGGTGAATCCGGGGACTTCTGTTGGAAATTTAGCCAAGGATCTAAATCTCGGTGTCCATGAGCTGGAGTCTCGTATGTTTCAGCTCGTTAATGGATCAAAGAGGAAATATTTCGAGGTAAATCTCAAGACTGGAGTTCTCTTTGTCAGTGACAGAATAGACAGAGAGGAGCTCTGTGCAAAGGCAGCGAAATGCACAGTGAGCGTAGAGGCTGTGATAAATGCTCCCTTGAAGCTTTATCGTTTAGAAATAAATATTTTAGACGTTAACGATAATGATCCATCTTTCAGTAGTAATTCGCAGAATATTGAAATTGCCGAGAGCACATTACCTGGTACTAAGTTTCTTGTGTTGTCGGCGTACGATGCTGATGTAGGAAAAAATGGTATCAGCACGTACAAATTAAATCAGAATGAATATTTTTCTTTAGCGGTGCACAAAGGAGAGAGTGTGTCTGCTGAACTAGTCCTCCAGAAACCTTTAGACCGAGAAAAACAGCCTGTAATAAAACTCACGTTGACTGCTGTAGATGGAGGAACACCTCCGAAATCTGGAACATCACAGTTAATAATCAATGTCTTAGATGTTAATGACAATGTACCAATATTTACCAAACCATTATATAAAACAAGCGTTGCTGAAAATGCACCGCTCGGTACATCAGTAATAACAGTGACTGCAGCGGACGATGATGAAGGGCCTAACGGGGAGATTTCATATTCACTGAGCAGCAAAGATCAAGATCATGTTTTAAATTTATTTCAAATTGATGAGCACACTGGATTATTGACAGTTAAAGGAAAAATTGATTATGAGGAGCACCCGGCTTTTGAAATCCGCGTGCAAGCTGGTGACAAAGGCTTCCCCCCAATGACTGCACAGTGCAAAGTCCTAATAGAAGTAGTGGATTTAAACGACAATACTCCTGAAATATCCGTCACAACGCTGACGAACACTGTGAAAGAGGATGCAAAAATAGGTACTGCGATTGCACTTGTGTCAGTCCTGGACAGAGATGGGGGTAAGAATGGAATAGTGCATTGTGATATTAAAGATGGGAGCCCATTTAAATTGGAAACAAATTATAAAAACTATTACTCTTTGGTAGTAAACGGGGAGCTAGACAGAGAGAGCGATTCATATTATAATGTCACTATTACAGCTAAAGATGACGGAATCCCAGCTCTAACAAGCACCAGGGATCTGACCGTTTATATTTCCGATGTTAATGACAACTCTCCTAGTTTTTCAGAAACCTTGTTAAACGTGTATGTTAAAGAGAACAGTCCAGTTGGACATGTTATAAAAAGAGTATCTGCACTTGATGCAGACACTGCTGAAAATGCACAAGTGAGCTATTCAATTGCAGAGAGTAACAGTCACGTATTGCCACTCTCTACAATGATAAACATCAACTCAGACACAGGAGAAATTATCAGCCTGCAGTCGTTTAACTATGAGGAGTTAAAAACGTTCCAGTTCAAAGTTCAGGCCACAGACTCTGGTGTTCCTCCACTCAGCAGCAACGTCACTGTGAACGTTTTGATTCTAGATGAAAATGATAATAATCCAACAATTCTCGCTCCCTATTCTGAGCATGGCTCTGTTAACAGTGAGAGCATCCCCTATTCTGCTGAAGCAGGATACTTTGTGGCAAAGATCAGGGCTGTAGACGCAGACTCTGGATACAATGCGCTGCTCTCTTATCACCTGTCTGAACTCAAAGGAAACAACCTGTTCAGGATCGGAACCAGCACCGG
>NW_007578663.1:106318-108911 GCF_000690725.1 Stegastes partitus | reverse complement strand
AGAGCGATGCTAACTGTCGTATAGAGTTAAATTGCACTTACTGTACAAAGGATAAGAAAACATTTAACTCAGGGTAGTCATACTGGTTTTCAGAGGTGCAATTTGTGTTGTGTGTACAATATGTGTGCTTTCATATAATTTTTTTATTTTTTTTTAATTAAACAAATCCACTCAGTTATGCTTTTAGTAGACCAAAGAGTAAAGCGTAAAAGTAAAAACTCTTTTCAGGGTGTAATTTGGAATTGATGCATCATATTTAATTACTAACAACTGCATATATGAGGTATTCTGGAGAGGAATGTACAAACCTGAAATACTTTAATTCAGCAACATTGGCCGTTTATTCCGTCGGCTCTGTCAGTATGGAAACAACATCTCCATTTCTCTCAGCAATTCTGCCAACAGTATTTTACTGAGCATCTGCTATCTTCAGCTGTTTTTCTGACTACAGATCGTGATTTTTTATTCTAACCTGATAAAACGGGCAGACGATGCTGTCCGTGGTCCTGAAATGAGAGCAAGTTCACTTCGGGTGGACTGCGTTTCATGTATTTTCCTGCATTTAAGGACCGGTTCTGTATCATCATATTGGTGTCATTTCAGTTGAGCCTGTAACTGTAGACACGTAAAAACACCACAAGGTGACAGTGTAGACCGCAACATGACGACTTGTGTAGTCGTGTTTAACGCCCCTCCCAGAGACAGCTCACTCAGCTTTGTAACAAAGAGCGTAAACCGAGTGAGGACATTGCGACAGCGGTCTTTGTTGCCCCGACTAAAAGGAAAGAAAATCGGTTATTTATATGCTGTCTTCATCCGGAGTGTTTCTTTGCCGCTTTCAGATGTGAATATCTGCTGTGTTTACGACGGAAGGAATGATGCCTTCACCGTGTAGCAAATGCTCTGTCTGGATATATTTAATGGTGCTGATACTGAAATGTTGCTGGGATGAAGCGTCTGGGCAGCTCTCTTATTCCGTCTCAGAGGAGGTAAACTCGGGAACATTTGTGGGAAACATCGCTAAGGATTTACACTTGAACGTACATGATTTGGAGTCCCGCATGTTCAGGATTGTTGCTGGATCAAAGAGAAAATATTTCGAGGTAAATACGAAGACTGGCGTTCTCTACGTGAATGAGAGAATAGACAGAGAGGAGCTCTGCGCGAAAGCTGCGAAATGTACTGTCAATGTCGAGGCTGTGATAAACGAACCTTTAAAGCTGTACCGTATAGAAATTAATATTCTTGATGTCAACGATAATTTTCCGTATTTCATTGCAAAATCGCAAAGTATAGACATTGCAGAAAGCACATTGCCCGGGATTAAATTCCCCCTGCTGCAAGCCTATGATGCAGATGTCGGAAAGAACGGCATAAACACATACAAGCTCAGCTCAAATGAACATTTCTCATTAGCAATAAGCAAGTCAGGGGAGAGTATTTCTACTGAGTTAGTGTTGCAGAAAGCGTTAGACAGAGAAAAGGAGCCTCTGATTACGCTTACTTTGACAGCCTTAGATGATGGAAGTCCGCCGAAGTCTGGAACCTCAGAAATTATAATTAATGTTTTGGATAATAATGATAATACACCAGTGTTTGCAAAGTCGTTGTACAAAGCTCGTGTATTTGAAAATGTGCAAATTGGTACAACTCTGTTGACTTTAAATGCCACAGACGCAGACGAAGGACCAAACAAAGAAATAATATACACACTTAGCACAAAAGAGCAGGACCATATACTGCAGATTTTTAAAATCGATCCAAACACTGGCACGCTGACAGTTGAAGGAAATGTAGATTTTGAGGAACACTCCGCGTTTGAGATTCGTGCACAAGCCAGTGACAAAGGCTATCCTCCAATGTCTGCTCATTGTAAAGTGCTGGTAGAAGTGTTGGATCTAAATGACAACGCTCCTGAGATTACTGTGACGTCGTTACTGAGCACAGTGAAGGAGGATGCTAAAGTAGGTACAGCTATTGCACTTGTCTCTGTGTTGGACAAAGATGGGGGCAAGAATGGTGAAGTTCACTGTGCCATAGCTAACAGTGCTCCCTTTAAATTGGAAACAAACTATAAAAACTACTATTCACTGGTAGTTGATGGTCCTCTAGACCGAGAGAGCATCTCTAGTTATAATGTTACAATAACAGCAAGTGATGGAGGCAACCCCTCCCTCTCCAGCACCAGTATTATTACTATTCACGTTTCTGATGTCAATGACAACGCACCTCGCTTCTCATCGCCAGACATTAATATTTATGTAAATGAGAACAGCAAAGTAGGCGAAGTTCTTAAAGCAGTAACCGCACAAGATGCTGATATTGATCAAAATGGCCAGGTGAGTTATTCATTGATCCATAGTAACAGTAACTCACTGCCACTTTCTACAATGGTGAATATCAACACAGAGACTGGAGATATAATCAGTCTGCAGTCTTTTAACTACGAAGAATTGAAAACATTTCAGTTCAAAGTTCAGGCCACAGACTCTGGTGTTCCTCCGCTCAGCAGCAATGTGACTGTCAACGTTTTAATTCTAGATGAAAATGATAATAATCCAACAATTCTCGCTCCCTATTCTGAGCACGGCTC
>NW_007578663.1:99225-100372 GCF_000690725.1 Stegastes partitus | reverse complement strand
AGAAGAAGCAATCAAGATTCTTAAGTTTTAGGCCAGTATTGTTGACTCTAGCCTGCTGTGAATTGTGACCGTTTTGTCTTTGTTGTTGTTTTTTAATTTGCGAATCATTGCCAATTCTTATTCTAATGCGAGGTTCGCTATCCGCGGTGCTGAAATCGACAGAGGGAACCTGTCTTTTTTTTTTTTTTTTTTTTTTAAGACGGCAGAACAAAGCTGAGATCAACTGCAGTGTTTATTTTATTTCTTCCAAATAAAACAGTAAACAACATATCTAGCAACTATATAACAATGTATTGCAGGTGGACAAATGTGTTCGATGCCGGTCCATATATTTAGTTCTTGCAATACCATTTGTAATCAGTTAAAATGGAGTGCATTATATTCTCCATACCCCTGTGGTTCAAGCCTTTTGCTTGGTTGTTATGCTCGTTTTGAAAACAAGTCATAATCTTACCAATAGGTGTAGTCGTAAAAATTTGAATAGTCCATGGGACAAATACGCTTTGTAATTCTCAGTTTTTGACCTTAGATTTGGAAACCGGTGTTCTTTTCCCAATGTAATATGGATATTGTTCAGTGTATTCCATTCTAATGGTATTACAGCTGACGAGACATGTAATTTGGATAAATGTCCACATGAGGACACTGCAGACCATCACATTTCGACGGTCTATTTGGTAACTTAGGACTCCTCCCAGATTCAGTGGATGATGCATCTGCGGGCTTTGTTACAAAGAGACATCGGACGACAAAGAACGGTTGTCTTGCTTCGCTGCGAACATGTCGAACTATTTCGTTGGAGTAATTTCTCATTGATCCTGGATTTCGTGCTTGCTGTGACATATTTTCCATATTTGTACACATGCGTTTTCTCCGTGTCTGTCATTATGCATTTACTGGATAGATCGAGCTCTGTGTGGATATATCTGTTGTTCGTGCTGCTGGATTGTTACTGGGAAGCGGTTTCTGGGCAGCTCTCTTACTCCGTCTCAGAGGAGGCAAATGTCGGGACTGTTGTCGGAAATATCGCTAAAGATCTCAACATCAATGTGCAGGATTTGGAGTCTCGCATGTTTCAGATCGTTGCTGGATCGAAGAGGAAATATTTCGAGGTAAATCTAAAGACTGGTGCGCTCTACGTGAATGA
>NW_007578663.1:94653-97687 GCF_000690725.1 Stegastes partitus | reverse complement strand
CAGACTTTACCCAATAAAGAAAAGGTAAGGGCATACTTTCTTTTGTAAAGGTTTGATGTCACCTCCAACACTGTAATGTGAAAAGAAAATTTACACCCATCCCATACTTGTTTTTTGTGATTGTGTTTGTGCAGTGTAATAGCATAACATCCACTTGCTAGAAGTAAACACTCTTCATTAGGTTAGGTTTTGCAACAGTTGTTAGATGTTTTATATTGTAAATCCTACACAGAATGAGGACTTAAGTCACACAAAAAATCTTAGCAATATAGTTTAGTTTTAGATACCACATGTTATTTATTTAATGAAAGACATTTTTAATGTGCAGTGAGCATGTTACTTCAGATAATCAATCGTCCCACACGTTTTAATAATCCATTTGACTTCATGGCTTGTTTTAATGCTTGACTACATCTATATAGAGATAATATAGAGAATAAAATTAACTAGAATTTTCAATAATGCTATCGTCTCTCATATTGCCTTAATTTGACCTGAATGTCAAACAATATTGAAACTCATTGTTACAGTATTAAACTCAACTTCCAAGCACTGACATAAAATGTATCTTGTAAATTGAGCAAGAATATCTCCCTCTTCTATAATGATGCATACAATATTGAGAGTTTGGTCTGTTTGTTCTGGCAATATGCTGACTTGGGAATCCCTAATGGCAATTTGTTAGGAGTAACCATCTTAGGTTGGGTTTATAAAGCCATACATCACAAGTCTTGCTGTTTGAGTATGTTGTGCTTTTTTCAGTAACGTGACTCAATTTATTGCTATGTGTAGAAAACAAACATTGTAAAGTGTTCTTAAAGTTTGCCTTGTCTCAAGTGTCAGCATGATGATGCGCTGTCCATGGTTCTGAAATGCTGTGGCGATCACACTCTTTTAAACTGTAAAGGTTTGGTACTGCACTGGGTCGTGGAGAAGCTGTCATTTTAGAGATTACTGCAGACATCGGTACATGCATTATGGTGAAAATCACCAACATTACTGTGTTTATTTCACTGCACTGCAGTTACTGAAAATGGCCATGAGGTGACAGTCTAGACCGTAACACCGTCAGTTGGTCGTTGACGTGTAGAGGCCCCTCCTACATTAAAATCATCACCATTTTTCTCAGGGCTTTGTTTGAATGAGACGCAGGACGACGTGGACTAGACATAGAGAATACACTGGCATTTAAGTTAGTCTTTCTAAAGATCTGTCCGCACAAAGCGAAAGGCACGCCATTCTAAGGATCTATGATTCGTATTCGTTGGGTGGAATTATGCATCTGCCGGAAAGAAAGACCTCCATTGGAATATATCTAGTGCTTGTTGTCTTGGAGTCTATCTGGGGAGCGGTATCTGGGCAGCTCTCTTATTCCGTGTCAGAAGAAGTAAACGCGGGGACCTCGGTTGGAAATCTCGCTAAGGATTTGAACCTTAATGTGCAGGACTTGGAATCGCGTATGTTTCAGATTGTAACTGGATCAAAGAGGAAGTATTTTGATGTAAATCTGAAGTCGGGTTTTCTCTATGTCAGTGAGAGAATAGACAGAGAGGGGCTCTGCGCGAAAGCTACAAAATGCACAATAAATGTTGAGGCTGTGATTAATAATCCGCTGAAACTTTACCGCATTGAGGTTAATATTCTTGACGTGAATGATAATCCACCGTCTTTCACTGGCAAATCACAAACTATTGATATAGCAGAGAGCATTTTGCCAGGAGCGACCTTCCCNAATGAACAAAAAAATAGATAAATTAGGCTCCTGTTTGATTTAATATTGATATCAAATGCAAGTACAGGTTGGTATAAACTATTTGACGACTGTTTGTTCATCAAT
Source organism: Stegastes partitus (assembly GCF_000690725.1). Classification (NCBI taxonomy): domain Eukaryota; kingdom Metazoa; phylum Chordata; class Actinopteri; family Pomacentridae; genus Stegastes; species Stegastes partitus. The sequence goes on along the minus strand of NW_007578663.1, from coordinate 95,850 downwards.
TACTGCCTATTGGTTGTTTTAGGTGTTCACACTCCGCGGTGCTGAACACATCAAAACGTGTGTTTCTTGCAAATCTCCGGACATTTCCCATTTGTTGCACTGATGCACACCTACGAAATATCAAATATTTCTGAGAGAGATCAGCGGTGATAATAGAAGCAACTTGAATGTTTACTGTCAGTTGGTTCAATAGCGGTTTAAGGGAGAAATAGATTTATCCAGTCTCGGCTTTTTATGAAGAAGAAACGAGAGCAATGACAGAATTGACGGAGTATGTCGGGAAGGAGTGGCATGTACACAGTTTATTTAAACCATTTCCAAAGGGTTTGGTGCCATCGAACTGAAGATAAGTTAAATATGTTGGGCATTGGAGCAGAAGTGCTCAAACTTGTTGGGACCTGCTTTGTTTTCATTGATTTTATATTCATTTTAAATTTTGTCTTTCAAGCCAATATCGCGATCACCGGTGCCAAAGCAACAAGTCAATTTACAGCGCAGCTTTAAAATTTTTTTTTTTAAAAAAAGGTGTAGAATGTTGATCGTATATTGTTATCGTGTATATTTTCATCACGTGTTGTTGCTAGATGCTAAGTTAGTTTCAAAGAGAAACAAGCATGCTTTTTAAAAAATCAATAAGTTGTCGTATTCCACGTAGACTGCAATAACAGTATTTCATTGGCTTAATATTTCAGAATCTGCTGATGTCGTTTGCACTGGTGTCTGATGCTGAGTGTAGTTCTTCCAAATGTCCACACGGGGACATTGTAGACCATCACATTTAATCTTCCTCGTCGGTAGATCGGGACTCCTCCCAGATTCAGAGGATGATGATGTTCCTCAGACGATTGAAACAAAGAGACGGAGAGGGTGAAGGAGAAGGTAGCGTCGATTTCTGGGGAGCGATGTTAATTTACGTATTTCATTTCCGATTGTGATTCAAATCTTAATTCTGTGGCGATACGGAATGTATTTCTCTATGTGATTTCTCTGAACGTTGGAATTATGAATGTACCGAGCAGATCGAGCTCTGTGTGGATATATCTCTTGTTCGTGCTGCTGGATTGTTACTGGGAAGCGGTGCTTGGACAGCTCTCTTATTCCGTCTCAGAGGAAGTCAGTCTTGGGACTGTTGTTGGAAATATCGCTAAAGATCTCAACATCAATGTCCAGGATTTGGAGTCTCGCATGTTTCAGATC
>NW_007578663.1:88175-92573 GCF_000690725.1 Stegastes partitus | reverse complement strand
GTAGTGGTTTTCCCTGCACCGTTTCCACCTGTAGATGGTGAACTGATCAGTATTAACGGAGGAGATACTTTTACCAGAACTCAGACTTTACCCAACAAAGAAAAGGTAAGTCTCTTAGTGTTTGTACGCATCCCTTGTACCTTGTGTGTGTTTTTTTTATTTTTTTATGACATACTTCTTTAATGCTCTTTGTTTAATTTATTATTGATATTAAGGAAAAGTGGACGAAGATGACAAATTGTGGCGCATTGCGATTTTGGGTATGGGTACCTCATTCACTTAGCTTCACTATCCGTGGTGCTGAACGTACTTGTCTGAATGTGGGCTTCTTGCAAATGTCAGAGGGCATGTATACCTTGTTTGTTGCACTGATGCATATCTTATCCAGTAATAAAGAGTTTTAAAGATCTCATTAGTGGTCTTTAAGTAGATTTAATATTTACCCTAGTCTTTAAAGCTGTTGTTAAGAGGACAAGCATTCATCCGGATTCAGATGCTTTTAAAGAAAATACTAGGCCAATAAGAAATTAGCAATATTACTGTTCAACTTCAGATGATAAATGTCATGAAGTTTTCATTAAAGGTGTTTGTGCCATCTCAGTGAAAAGATTGGAAATATGTTTGTCATTTGAATGGAAGTGATTCAGCTTGTTTGAATAGTGCGACAGCTCTTTAGTTATGGTATTCGAATTCAGAATAAATGTTGCTTGTTAAAGAAAATGTCACTGTTCATGATTCAGAACGCAGGTTTGTAAACACATGGTCTCACAAAGACATAGAGGAACTTGTTGATTTACAAAATAACACTAAATAAATGAATAATCACAAAATATTGTGAGGATTATGTAACAATATGGTCAGCATTTTGTCAGATTTCAAAAGTGTTAACATATAAAAACAGCAATTAGTTGTCCTTTTGGATTCTTAGTTTGTCAGTGAAATGTTCTTCCGCAACCGTCTGGATCACAATCATAACATTTTTACAAGAGTTCAACATAAATATTTTAGGGTCTATCTATGTCGGTGTATTTGTTATATGACAAGTCTGATGCTGAGTGTAGTTCTTTAAAATGTCCACACGGGGACATTGTAGACCATCACATTGTTGTTCCTCTTCGGTAGATCGGGACTCCTCCCAGATTCAGAGGATGATGATGTTTCGCAGACGTTTGAAACAAAGAGACGGAGAGGGTGAAGGAGAAGGACGTGACGGCAATTTTCGTGTCGCAGTTTAAAACTGATATCGTGGATTTTACGATTGGGCTTCATGCTCTATTTTCTGATGATACTGAACAAATTTCTTCATGTGATTTCTCTGACTGTTTGGAATTATGAATGTACCGGGCAGATCGAGCTCTGTGTGGATATATCTCTTGTTCGTGCTGCTGGATTGTTACTGGGAAGCGGTGTTCGGACAGCTCTCTTATTCCGTCTCAGAGGAGACGAATGTCGGGACTGTTGTCGGAAATATCGCTAAAGATCTCAACATCAATGTNAGAAAGGTCTTTTAATTTTGGGGTGAAGATATTGTCGAGTACATTTTGTTACACACAAATATTTTGAAATAAATAATAGCCATGTTCTCTAGTTGCACGACCTAAGTGGTTGCTTTAAGTTCTTGAAAGTACTTACATTCACTGCAAATAATTTTCAGCTTTGCCTATGAAAGTACTTTTTTGCTGTAGGTAAAATTGCTTTTAATTTGAAAAGGGGTTACAACTCACACACTTTCTTTTTCTGCCTTAAAGTCATGTAAAGCTTGGTTTTATGGTGCTCTTCATTTCTGCTTATATTTGACAGGGCATAATTGATCGTGCCACTAGATGCCTTTGTTGTGGACTAAGTTTTAGTTAAATTAAAAGTCAACGCTCTTAGATCTACTTTTCGACTTCACATGTTGTTACAGTGTCTTCCTGACGGCACAATAGTAAAAGAAATCTGTCGCTGTCCATGGTACTGAAAGAATGTTCAGCATATGATTAGTTTGCAATCCACATGCATAATTTACTGTATAGGTATGTTCTATTGTGATATATAGACTTTTAAAATATATATATATATATAAAGATATGAAGCTAAGTTGCAAGTTTACAGATATTATGTCGAGGAAAGTGTAAAAAGAAAAGTTTGAATGCAAATGATAGGAAAGGACGGTCTTTTCAATATATTTTTCCCCCGTAACGTCCATCTATCTCGTATAACTTAGGGTTTTATAATGCAAACGTTCACATTTTAATAGTCTGACTAATGCATTCTGCTTACACAATTGCAAATTTAAATACACAATGTTTCACTTGGGAGAAGCACTCGATGTTGACGCAGAATATGTGATACAGATTCTTCACTACACTCCCAATGCATGTGTTTTCAGAAACTTTGTCACACTGTATTGGACATTCATTTTATAATTCATCCAAATTCTGACTATACCTGGTTATGCCGTTCGTAATTATATGGTTGAGAGGTGTTTTACACTTGCTGATAGCGTGTGCAGTTTCTCCAAATGACCACGTAGCGACGCTATAGACCGTAACATAAAAGATGTCAAGGCTCCTCCCAGAGTATAAACCGAACGACTGTGGTTTTCATCACAAAGACACACGAGAAGAGAAGGGATGGCAGAACGGAGGATATGTCTGTAAACATAAGAAAGCCGAAATAGCGTTGCCTTGAATTCTGTCACATCTCATCATTTCACAGCAGATGCACAGTTGTGGATATATTGTTTTCTTTTTCGACGGAATTATGCCTTTACCGACTACCGGGAGGTCCATTGTTACATATCTTGTTCTTGTGCTGCTGGATTGTTACCGGGCAGCGGCGTCGGCGCAGCTCTCTTATTCCGTTTCGGAGGAGTTAAGCCCAGGGACGAATGTCGGAAATATCGCCAAGGATCTGAACCTCAGTGTGCAGGATTTGGAGTCCCGTTTGTTTCAGATTGTGGCATCTAAAAGGAAATACTTCGAGGTAAATCGAAAGACCGGATTTCTGTATGTAAATGAGAGGATAGACCGAGAGGAGCTTTGTACAGATGAACCCAAATGCACCGTGAGCGTCGAGGCTGTGATTAACAATCCGTTAAAGCTTTACCGCGTGGAGATAGAAATTAGAGATGTGAACGACCATTCTCCGTCTTTTAACACTAAAACACAAACACTGGACATTGCAGAGAACACCTTGCCTGGATTTAGATTTGCGTTATCGGAAGCCAGCGATGCTGATGTGGGTAAAAATGATGTCAGCGCGTATAAGCTCAGTCCAAACGAGTATTTCAGTCTTGCGACACAAAAGGGAGGTGAAAGTGTATCTCCAGAGTTAGTGCTGCACAAAGCATTAGATCGTGAGAAAAAGTCAAATATACAGCTGCTGTTAACGGCAGTAGATGGAGGCTCTCCACCAAATACGGGCACATCAGAAATTAAAATAAATGTACTCGACATTAATGATAACGCACCAGTGTTCAACAGTACTCTTTACAAAATTAAAATGTTTGAAAATACCCCAATTGGTACGGCGATCTTCACCTTAAATGCGACCGATGCCGATGAAGGATCGAACAGTGAAATAGTCTACTCTCTTCGTAGTAAGGATCAGGATCACATTCTGGATATTTTTAAAACTGACCCTGAAACGGGGGTCATTTCAGTAAAAGGCAAAATCGACTATGAGGAAAGAAAAGCTTTTGAGATCCGAGCGGAGGCGAGGGACAAAGGCCAGCCTCCTATGTCTGCTCATAGTAAAGTGCTGGTGGAAGTCATAGATGTAAATGATAACGCCCCTGAAATCACTGTGACGTCACTTCTGAACACAGTGAATGAGGACGCTGTTGTAGGTACTGCTATTGCACTTGTCTCTGTTCTAGACAGAGACAGTGGCAAAAATGGTGACGTGAAATGTCAGATCCTAAATACGGTTCCGTTTAAATTGGAGACAAATTACAAGAACTATTACTCTTTAGTTGTTGACGGACATCTAGACAGAGAAGTGACTCCCCAGTACAATGTCACAATTTCAGCTACCGATGAAGGGAGCCCTCCTCTTTCGAACACCAGTGTTATTATTGTCTATGTTTCTGATGTTAATGACAACGCGCCCCATTTTCCAGAATCTACAGTAAATGTTTATGTGAAAGAAAACAGCAAAGTAGGAACAGTTATTAAAACAGTGACTGCAGTTGATGCTGACATCAGAAACAACGGTCAGGTGAGCTACTCATTTTTAGATGTTAATAGTAAATCACTGCCTCTCCCTACAATGATAAACATCAACTCAGAAACTGGAGAGATAATCAGTCTGCAGTCGTTTAACTATGAGGAGTTAAAAACGTTCCAGTTCAAAGTTCAGGCCACAGACTCTGGAGTTCCTCCGCTCAGCAGCAACGTGACTGTGAATATTTTT
>NW_007578663.1:84798-87529 GCF_000690725.1 Stegastes partitus | reverse complement strand
TTTCCACCTGTAGATGGTGAACTGATCAGTATTAATGGAGGAGACACTTTTACCAGAACTCAGACTTTACCTAATAAAGACAAGGTAAGACATACTCAGTTTTATAAGTTTAAAAAAATGGATTTTTATTCTTTGTGTTAACATAATGTGAGTAGATTTCATCATAAATGAACATTTTGAAGTACCGTACTTATAGCCATGCCCCTGATCGTTCAATTTATATGTTAGCTCTGAATTCTAACTATTCATATTTATTGCAAATTCTTTACAACTTTGCCTACAATAACAGTTAAGAGCTGCAAGTAGGAGGTCATAACCCAGACACTTATCTATTGCCTTTCTGTCACATAAAGTTTGATTGCACATGATGGCACTTTTTACCATACTACAAAGTTGGCATGTGGTTTATTGAGCGAGTGTGAGTACTGAATGTGTTGAGTAATTGTCTTATTTTTATTTTTGCTTGGTTTTTTAAAAAAAAATCAGGACAAAAAAGTTTAAACTCCTTAACTGAGGCTTATGGTGATGTAGATACAATATTGTGTAGGCTTGAGCAATGGCACTATGAATTCAAACTGCAGAGGGCCGCTGTCCATGGTTCTGAAAAAAAATGGTCCCTAGTCTGCTGTCTGTGTTGATGGTCGAGTGCTGTCCGTGGTCCTGCTACTGTGAAGCGCAGATTTTGCAGGTTATAACGTTTGAATGTTCAGGAACATAATTAAAAGGCAGTGTAAAATTACGAAATATATTGTTATTCTATTTAATAATAACAAAACGAGATGATTTAACTTTCTAATCACACAGTCTGATTGTACTTTAAATAATATATCCACGGAGCAAGGGTCTTTAAAAATCCCCCCCTCAACTAGTAGAACATTAAGCACAGATGTGTTTCTTTTGCACCTCATAATAAACCTCTCCACTTCTGTTTTGGGCCGTCTTTCCTACTACAAAAGTGTCACAAGATGTCGCTAGAGACCATGCAATAATCAAGTGATCGGTGGTTGGAAACTCCTCCTCAAGTCATGACAAAACTAAAACGTCATCGTCTGTCTTTGTGAAAACAGCGCACTGACGAGTGAGGCCCGAAATAGTGCGGATCCTCTGCGAGAATGGATACATGAAATTGTATATTTATTTCTTAATTTTTTGTGAATAGGCCAAGTGGCAAAAGCCTGGGATTCGTCACTTTCGCCTGAACAGCTATGGCTGCTCGGAGACAATGGGATAATACTGGACGTCTGTTTTTCGCTCTTCTTTGTCTCTGCGAATGGTCCGTGGCTCAGATATCCTATTCCGTTTCAGAAGAGGTGGACAAAGGCACAGCGGTGGGAAACCTCGCTAAGGATTTAAATCTGAATGTTCAGCAGCTCCAATCCGCGGGTCTTCAGATTACGTCCGTGTATAAACAACGGTATTTTGACATAAACCATGAATCTGGAGTACTTTTTGTTAACGAGAGGATAGATCGGGAGGAGCTTTGTCCTGACACGGTAAAGTGCTCTTTAAATATAGAGGCCATACTGAGCAACCCTCGCAGCCTACATCGAATTGAAGTTGTCATAAATGATATTAATGACAATGCCCCGTCTTTTCAGGAAGAAATGTGTACAATTGATATGTATGAGTCTTCTTATGCCGGGGAAAGATATCCACTACCGATAGCTCATGATGCAGACGTCGATGCAAACTCGGTCAAGACTTACAAATTAAATCCAAATGATTATTTCTCTTTGGATATACAGAGCAATGGTGACCAGAGTGTGTCTGCTGAATTAGTGCTGCAGAAAGCATTAGATCGAGAAAAACAGGCTCTTATTGAACTCACTCTGACTGCGATAGACGGAGGAAAGCCTCCCAAAACGGGGACATTACAGATAAACGTGAATGTTCTGGATGTAAATGACAATCCACCCGTGTTCAGTAAATCTCTCTACAAGGTCCAAGTGGTAGAAAATGCAAATGTTGGCACAACGTTATTAACGCTCACTGCAACCGATTTAGATGACGGTGTTAATGGTCAGATAATATATTCGTTTACAGAAAAGGGGCGATTAAACCCTGATGACAAATTTTCCCTAGATGATAATACTGGAGAAATTACCGTAAAGGCAAATATTGATTACGAGCAAAATCAAGCATATGAGATTCGTGTTCAAGCACGAGACAAAGGCACTCCTCCTCGCAGTGCACACAGCAAGGTTTTAGTCGAAGTCATTGATGTGAATGACAACGCTCCGGAGATCTCGGTGTCATCACTCATGAGTCCAGTGAAAGAGGATGCTGAAATAGGCACAGCTGTCGCTATGGTGACGATCACCGATAAAGACGGAGGCAAAAACGGCGTGACAAACTGTAAGATAACAGGTTCTGCGCCATTTAAGTTAAAATCAAACTATAAAAACTACTATTCGTTGTTAGTTGACGGGCCTCTCGACAGAGAGAGTGTTTCCCAATATAATATATCAGTTGCAGCCACAGATGAAGGAACGCCTTCTCTGTCGAGCACAAGCGTAATTACGATTCAAGTTTCAGATGTAAATGACAACCCCCCTCAATTCCTGGACTCTTTTATCAATGTCTATGTGAAAGAGAATAGTCCGATTGGAACTACTATCCATAAATTGGCCACACTCGATTTAGATTTACAGGAAAACGCAAAATCAACGTATCATTTAATTAACAGCTCACCAAAAAGCATGCAGACGACTTCAATGGTAACTGTTAACTC
>NW_007578663.1:81890-84076 GCF_000690725.1 Stegastes partitus | reverse complement strand
GACACGCTCAAGAGTGACGTAGTGGTTTTCCCTGCACCGTTTCCACCTGTAGATGGTGAACTGATCAGTATTAATGGAGGAGACACTTTTACCAGGACTCAGACTTTACCCAACAAAGAAAAGGTAAGACAATTGTTAAAATAAGTGATCACTGCTACAATTTTTATATGGAGAAAGGGGCATGGCATGACGCGGTTGTATTTAGGTTGTTTGTGTCATGTTGCTGTCTGGAGTGCTTTGCATTGCATTTACACAGCATCTCCTGTTGAACTATGAAGTAAGAAACAACAAGAAGAAACATTCAAGGACCTTAAGTTTTAAGGCAGATATTATGGACTGTAGCTTGCTGTGAATTGTGGCCGATTGTTTTTTCTTATTTGCTAATCACTGTTAATTGTTCTTCTAATGCGAGGGTCGCTATCCGCGGTGCTAAACTCAACATTAGGAACATGTCCTTTTCTTAAATCCCGCAGAACAAAACCGCAATTAAATGAAGTGTTTGTTATTATTTAAAAAATACGTTTTTTTAAAAAAAAAAAAAATGCATATATCTAGTAACTATTTACCAGTGTATTACAGGTGGAAAAATGTGTTCGATATCTGTCTATATTTAGTCCTTGCACAGGTTTAGTAAAATTTCAGTTGTCCTTGACATAAATATTTTTTTGTTATTCTCAGTTTTTTACCTTAAGATTTGCATTCCTCTGGTGTTGCTTTGATATACTGATAATGTACAGTATTGCTTTTCAATGGTACGATAGCTGACGTGGCATGTAGTTATGACAGATGTCCACATGAGGACACTGCAGACCATCACATTTCGACGGTCTATTTGGTAACTTAGGACTCCTCCCAGATTCAGCGGATGATGCATCTGCGGGCTTTGTTACAAAGAAACGTCGGGCGACAAAGAACGGTTGTCTTGCTTCGCTGCGAGCATGTCGAACTATTTCGTTGGAGTAACTGCTCACTGATCTTGGATTTCGTGCTTGCTGAGATTTTCCATATTTGTACACATGCGTTTTCTCCGCGTTTGTCATGATGCATTTACTGGATAGATCGAGCTCTGTGTGGATTTATCTCTTGTTCGTGCTGCTGGATTGTTACTGGGAAGCGGTTTCTGGGCAGCTCTCTTATTCCGTCTCAGAGGAGGCAAATGTCGGGACTGTTGTCGGAAATATCGCTAAAGATCTCAACATCAATGTCCAGGATTTGGAGTCTCGCATGTTTCAGATCGTTGCTGGATCGAAGAGGAAATATTTCGAGGTAAATCTAAAGACTGGAGCGCTCTACGTGAATGAAAGAATAGACCGAGAGGAGCTCTGCGGTAATGATCCCACATGTTCACTTAGCGTTGAGGCAGTTATCAATAACCCACTGAAACTGTACCGTATTGAAATTTCTATACTAGATGTAAATGATAATTCACCTTCATTTCTCAGCACGTCCCAGACAATTAACATAACAGAGAGCACAGCAGCAGGAGCTAAATTTCTATTGAAACGAGCCCGTGATGCAGACGTTGGAAAAAATGCAGTAAATACCTACAAGCTTAGTCAAAATGAGCATTTCTCTCTGGCTTCACATAAAGGAGAAAGTATAACTCCTGAATTGGTGCTTCAGAAAGTTTTAGACAGAGAAAAACAATCCGTGATTCGACTCACACTGACTGCCGTTGATGGAGGAACACCTGCTAAATCAGGAACTATGACAATTATAGTAAATGTGTTAGATGCAAACGACAATCCTCCTGTTTTCAGTCAAACGCTGTACAAAGCCACTGTGTATGAGAATGTTAAGCTAGGCACGTCAATAATAACATTAAATGCCACTGATTTAGATGCAGGTCAGAACGGACAAATATCATATTCTTTCATGGAAATAGATCAGGGGAAACAGACAGATCCGTTTGTTATAGATGGAAGAACAGGGACCTTAACTAATAAAAAGAATATCGACTTTGAAGAGAATAATGCTTTTGAGATTCGAGTACAAGCCAGTGATGGAGCTTCTTCTCCTCTAACCTCACATGCCAAATTATTGATTGAAGTTTTAGACGTCAATGACAATGCCCCTGAAATTTCAGTCACATCACTGTTGAACTCTGTGAAAGAGGATGCGTCCATTGGAACCGCCATCGCTCTTGTTTCAGTATTTGATAAAGATGGAGGTAAAAATGGGATGGT
>NW_007578663.1:77845-80381 GCF_000690725.1 Stegastes partitus | reverse complement strand
ACTCAGACTTTACCTAATAAAGAGAAGGTAAGTTCTTTTCAAACTCTTATTTTCTAAGGAGTGAAACTCCATCAACAGCTGCCAGCCCTGACTGACTGTCTTGTTGTAGGGCTACTTGTCTTTTGTCAATGTTTTTTTGTTGGCTTATGCTTTTACCATTTTTTTTAAAAAAAGCATCATTCGAAATCCCAGTTGTGCATGAAAACGCCTCGTTGTATTCATTACCGGTTGTTTCAAGGGACGCTTTTGTAATTTACTGAAAGTGACGCAGATGTCACTGTCTTTATCAATATTGCAAACTTTAATAACTGTCAGTGTAAAAACTCATGAAGACTGCCTAAATGATCAATGTCCATCCATACTGATACTCCTCGATGGGCCAGACGCTCTCCATGGTGCTGATGTGTCTCTGCGCTCCTTCGTCATGTGTTTGACTTGACAAACTATGATGAACTAGTATTACTGGCGAAAAAACTTGAGTCTGTGCACTGCAAGCTTCTAATTAATTAAACATTCTACCCTGAATGATCATCTTGTTTAAATACTATCTTTTAAAATGATATGAAGAAATATGTTCAGTAACATAAATAAATGCATCATACACATATTGTCAATTATGTATTTAGTCCCCTTTTACCTGCCGTGTTTCACTGCTCGTAGTGTTCAGCTTTTGCAACAGATGAACATAATGCTTCACGGACTTTGGCGTGTTATTTAAGAAAAGAAAGTAATTTGCAAGATGTAGTTATTAAATAATACATTGTGGTCTACAAAAAGAACGCAAGATGTCGCTCGAGACCACACATTGACTTGTGCTCATTAAATACATAAAACTCCTCCTCCGCTGTCGGTGGAAAAAGAAACAGTCAGTGCGTTTCGTCAGGTCTGTGTTCATGAAGCACTCCGTCTTGAACGATGGTCCGACGTGTAGAGAGTCTTACTGTCTTTTGGATATTTTTCCGTTTCTGTGAATGAATTACGTTTGTTTGTCTGGATTCTTGTCTTCGAAAAAAAAAAAAGGATGAGTCGGCGGCTCAATCGTGGGGCGGAATGGATGTTGTTCGCCATTATTCTTTGTTTATCTGACTTTACTGTGGCTCAGATTTCCTACTCCGTTTCCGAAGAGGTGGACAAAGGCACAGTGGTGGGAAATATTGCCAAGGATTTAAACATTAACACACAGCAACTTGAGGAACGAGGATTTCGGATTGTATCGGGATACAGTAAGAGCTATTTCGAGGCTGATTTAAGAACGGGAGCTTTGTCTGTGACCGAAAGGATAGACCGCGAAGAGCTTTGTCCTAATTTGCCCAAGTGTTCCTTAAATATTGAGGGGTTACTCAGCCACCCTATGAATATTTATCGCATTGAGGTCGGCATTCTTGACATAAATGATAATGCACCAAAATTCCTCGAACAAATCCATGTGTTTAATATCTCTGAGTCGTCTTCAACGGGAGAGAGGTATCCGCTCCCAGCAGCTCAAGATGCAGACACTGGCAGTAATTCAGTGAAAACCTACAAGCTAAGTACAAATGAGCATTTCTCTATAGACGTTAGTAGCGGAGGAGACGGTGTGTCTGCTGAGTTGGTGCTGCAGAAAGCTTTAGACAGAGAAAAACAAGCCATTATTAAACTAGCATTAACCGCTGTGGACGGAGGGAAACCTGCAAAATCTGGCACTATGCAGATTCTTGTGAATGTGATAGATGTTAATGATAATACGCCTTCCTTTAGCAAGTCGCTTTATAAAGTGAGTGTCAGCGAAAATGTAGCCATGGGTACAACAATACTGAAATTAAATGCAACAGATTTAGACGATGGTCCACATTCTGATATCAGATATTCTTTAATGAAAAGAGGAAATGTGGACTCCCCTGAAAAATTCACTGTAATACCTGAAAGCGGTGAAATCATTGTGAAGGCTAATTTGGATTATGAGGAAAACAATGCGTACGAATTACGAGTGCGAGCGACAGACCAAGGTGCTTCTCCTCGCAGCGGTTATTCCAAAGTGCTCATAGAGGTTATCGATGTCAATGACAATGCACCAGAAATCTCTGTAACTTCACTAATGAGTCCAGTCAAGGAAAACGCTGAAATTGGAACAGTCGTTGCTTTGGTAACTGTAACTGACAAAGATGGGGGGCAAAATGGAATTACCGCTTGTAAAATTAAAGATGCAATCCCTTTTAAATTAACGTCCAACTACAAAAACTATTACTCATTAATAGTTGATGGTATCCTTGACAGAGAGGTTGTACCGCAGTACAATGTAACTGTTACTGCAACCGATGAAGGGAGTCCACCTCTGTCTAGCACTGCTGTAATCAATGTGCACATTTCCGATATAAATGACAATGCTCCCACTTTCCAAGAAGGCAATATAAATATTTACGTGAAAGAAAACAGTAAAGTGGGCGGTATAATCACAAAAGCAACAGCGCATGATGTAGATACAAATGAAAACGCTAAGCTGACTTATTCGTTAATCGGTAATTATCCCAAAGGATTCCCCATTTCGACCGTTCTAAAC
>NW_007578663.1:75469-76900 GCF_000690725.1 Stegastes partitus | reverse complement strand
AAAGAAAAGGTATGTTTTATTAAGTTTCTATTGGAATTCCTTCAGTTAAAATTGCCCCGATTGACTGTGATTTTTTTTTTTTTTTTTTTGCAAAATTTGCGCATGCACTAGGCAGCAAGACATTAGTACAGGTAATAGTGATAGTTCCGCAGATGTCATAGCAACGATTTCAGGTGGATATGTGAGAGGAAACCTACTCATATTTTTATGTTTTAAGATCTTTAAAATGAGCATCATTTGAAAGTCTTGGCTCTTAGCAGCACAGTGCTTGATTCTATAAACGTAAAGCGCTCTCCTTGGTGCTGAAATGAGTCAAATCAATCTTAGAAATCTGAGAGCGCTCTGGATCAGTATGTTGACAAACTTTTTTGTGTGTTTTTGTTGAACAACGTGTTGAGGACAATGTGTGTTCTTTGCAAATGCCTTTAATTACAGAGTAAAAACGGTTGTGATATAATAATAATAACATGCCTATGAAACTCCATATAACATCAACAAATAACCAATGCGCCAACCAGTCAAATAAAATACCCTAGGTATTTACTGCAAATCACTGGAGAAAGTGTTATTCACATCAACATTGGCTCGTCTTTTTTTATACCACACGGTGTCGCTCGAGACCGTAGATATAATTATGACTGTACGTCTAAAACTCCACCCTGCACGGAAAACCTAAAACAGTCATTGGTCATCAGTTCAGAGAGACGCTGGGATTGTACCGTGGCGAGAAGAACTGCTGCTGCCGCCGCTGCTGCAGAATGCTGTTTATGACGGATATACTGTTTACATGAACTGGATTTGCGGGATTCCGTGGTTATTGTTCAGCAATGGGAAACGTGGAATATGCCTGGATTCATATTGTTGCGCTGCTTTGTCTTTGTGACTGGTCTGCTTCTCAATTATCTTACTCCATTTCCGAGGAAGTGAACAAAGGCACCGTGGTGGGAAATATCGCAAAGGATTTGAATTTGAATGTACAAGAGATAGAAACCAGGGATCTGCGTATTGTTTCGAGTTACAGTAAGAAATATTTTGATGTGAATTTACGGACTGGAAACCTTTTCGTAAATGAGAGAATAGACAGAGAGGAGCTTTGTCCGACTACGACACAATGCCCTCTGAGAATACAGGCCGTTTTAAGCGATCCAATGATTGTGCACCGCATTGAAGTCAGTGTTTTAGATATAAACGATAACTCGCCAGAATTCATTGAGCAATCGTATTCGTTAAACATCTCGGAATCAATGTCACCGGGAGAACGATATCTTCTCCCTATAGCAGAAGACGGAGATATAGGCAGCAACTCAGTAAAGAGCTACAAGCTGAGTCAAAATGAACATTTCTCGCTTGATGTGCAGAGTGGTGGAGAACACGGTGTGTCTGCTGAGCTCGTAATTAACAAGGCTTTAGATCGAGAGAAACAGCCGGTTG
>NW_007578663.1:74602-75395 GCF_000690725.1 Stegastes partitus | reverse complement strand
TTCTCCCTGTAGCAGTAGATGCAGACATAGGCAGCAACTCAGTAAAGAGCTACAAGCTGAGCCAAAATGAACATTTCTCTCTTGACGTGCAGAGCGGCGGAGAACACGGTGTGTCTGCTGAGTTAGTGCTGCAGAAAGCTTTAGATCGAGAGAAACAGTCGGTGATCACGCTTCTCTTGACGGCGGTAGATGGAGGGAAACCCCCGAGGTCGGGGTCTTTACAAATATATGTAAATGTTATAGATGTCAATGATAATATACCGACGTTTAGCAAATCGCTTTATAAAGTGCGTGTTATCGAAAATGCAACTCCTGGAGCATTTGTAATAAAGTTAAATGCAACCGATTTAGACGAGGGCATGAACAGTAAGATCCTGTATTCGTTTATCAAACGAGGTAATATTGATCCATCAAATATTTTTGATCTGAATTCAGAAACGGGAGAAATTACTGTGAAGGGCAGATTAGACTATGAAGAGACGCCTGCTTATGAAGTCAGAGTTCAAGCAATGGATCAAGGGGCTTTTCCTCGTAGTGCTCATGCTAAACTGCTGATAGAGGTAATTGATGTGAATGACAATGCCCCAGAAATATCTGTGACATCATTGATGACACCTGTAAAAGAAGATGCAGAACTGGGGACAATTGTTGCCTTGGTAACAGTGAGTGATAAAGATGGAGGGAATAATGGTGTAACTAACTGTAAGGTTGTTGAATCTGCACCCTTTAAACTCAAGTCCAACTACAAAAATGACTATTCATTAGTAGTAGATGGACCTCTGGACAGAGAAAA
>NW_007578663.1:68993-71668 GCF_000690725.1 Stegastes partitus | reverse complement strand
TATAGCGGCAGTGTCTCTGAAAGCAGCGATGGGCAGTGGAAGGGAAAATGGGATTCTCTGTTTGCTGTTCATCCTGTTTATATCCGAGTGGTGTGCTGCTCAGATATCCTACTCTGTTTCTGAGGAGGTGGACAAAGGAACTGTGGTCGGGAACCTCGCAAAGGATTTAAATGTCAACGTCCGAGACCTGCAAACGAGGAATCTAAATATCGTGTCCGGATACAGTAAGAAATATTTCGAGGCTAATTTTAAAACGGGGGATCTTTACGTTAATGAGAGAATAGATCGTGAGGAGCTTTGTCCAAATACGATCAAATGCACACTAAACTTAGAAGCCATACTGAGCAATCCTATGGTACTGCGACGCATTGAGGTGGCGATTGTTGATTTAAATGACAACACACCTACATTTGTCGAGAAGTCGTTTTCACTTAACATTTCTGAATCTTCACCTACGGGCGAACATTTCTTGCTTCCCCTCGCTCTTGATGCAGATACAGGCAGCAATTCAGTGAAGACGTACAGGCTCAGTCCAAATGAATATTTCTCCCTCGATGTACAGAGCGGTGGAGAACATAGCGCATCAGCTGAATTAGTGGTGTTGAAAGCTTTGGATCGAGAAAAACAAGCTGTTATTAAACTGTCACTAGCCGCTGTAGATGGAGGTAAACCTCCCAACACTGGAACTGTAGAGATAAATGTTAATGTTCTAGATGTTAATGATAACACGCCGTCGTTTAGCAAAACGCTTTACAAGGCACGTGTAAATGAAAATGCTCCACCCGGATCATTAGTTATTCAACTTAATGCCACAGATTTAGACGAAGGGGACAACGGCAGGGTCGTTTACTCTTTTGTCAAACGTGCAAACTTCAATCCTGCGGATGTGTTTTTTATAAACGCAGAGACCGGGGAGATCACCGTTAAGGGTAATTTGGATTACGAAGCACAGGCAGCATATGAAGTTCATCTTCAAGCTACAGACAAAGGCTCGTCGCCTCGAAGCACAAATGGAAAGCTACTTATAGAGGTAGTTGATGTGAACGACAATGCCCCAGAAATTGTGGTGACGTCACTCATGAACCCCGTCAGAGAGGATGCTGACATAGGAAGCGTTGTCGCTTTAGTAACAGTGACTGATAAAGATGGAGGGAAAAACGGCCAGACTCGCTGTAAAGTTGTTGGTTCCACATATTTTAAGCTAAATTCAAATTATAAAAACTATTACTCATTAGTTGTGGATGGACCCCTTGATAGAGAAACGTGTGCTTTTTATAATGTCACGATTGCAGCTAGTGATGAAGGTAGCCCGTCTCTATCCAGCACCAGTGTTATTAATGTTGAGGTTTCTGATGTCAATGACAACGCACCACGTTTTCTTGAACCCGTGATTAATATTTATGTAAAAGAAAACAGTCCAGTTGGAGCTCGTATTTACGCCATAACTGCAGTCGATCCTGATGTAAATGAAAACGCCAGAGTAACGTATTCATTAACAGGCGACTCAAAAAGCATCCCTATAACTTCGTTTGTAAACATCAACTCAGAGACTGGAGACATTATCAGTCTGCAGTCGTTTAACTATGAAGAGTTAAAAACATTCCAGTTCAAAGTTCAGGCCACGGACTCTGGGGTTCCTCCGCTCAGCAGCAATGTGACTGTCAACGTTTTAATACTGGATGAAAATGACAATAATCCAACAATTCTCGCTCCCTATTCTGAGCACGGCTCCGTTAACAGTGAGAGCATCCCCTATTCTGCTGAAGCAGGATACTTTGTGGCAAAGATCAGGGCTGTAGACGCAGACTCTGGATACAATGCGCTGCTCTCTTANTCCAAAGCTACTCAGCAGTATGACGTGTGTTTCAGCTCAGACACGCTCAAGAGTGACGTAGTGGTTTTCCCTGCACCGTTTCCACCTGTAGATGGGGAACTGATCAGTATTAATGGAGGAGACACCTTTACCAGGACTCAGACTTTACCTACTAAAGAAAAGGTATGTTTTATTAAGTTTTGTATTGGAATTCCTTCAGTTAAAATTGCTCCGATTGACGGAGACTTTTGCATAATTTGCGCATACACTCGTCAAAAAGACAGCAGTACAAGTAATAGTGATAGTTCCGCAGTTGTCAAAGCAACAATTTCAGTTGTATATGTGAGAGGAAACCTACTCATATTTTTATGTTCTACCAGTACAGTGCTTGATTCTATAAACTTGAAGCGCTCTCCTTGGTGCTGAAATGAGTCAATGCAATCTTTGAGATCTGATCACTATGTTGATAAACTTTTTTGTTTATTTTTTTTGAACATGTTAAGAAAATTGGTTGACTTATGTAATACATATACGCCAAGGGTTAAGTTATGCCTATGATTATATAAAATTTAGGTTGACATGCTTCCTTGGCTCCTCTCAATCACTGAGATATTGAAAATGCCTTTGATGGCTGTGTGAAAACGGTCGTGTTTAAATAAGGACATTTCTATGAAACTCCATATAACATCAACAAATAACCAATGCGTCAACCACTTCAATAAAGTACCTGAGGCATTTAGTGCAAAGCACTGGGGAAAGTGTTACTCACATCAACATTGGCTCGTCTGTTTTATACCACACGGTGTCGCTCGAGACCGTAGATATAATTATGACTGTACGTCTAAAACTCCACCCTGCACGG
>NW_007578663.1:65354-66893 GCF_000690725.1 Stegastes partitus | reverse complement strand
GTCATCTTTCTGCTCAGCCTCATCAGTCTAATAGCTGTAAGATGCCACAGGACAGACGGCTCTTTCAGCAGGTACAGCGCCCCAATGATCACCACCCACCCTGACGGGAGCTGGTCTTACTCCAAAGCTACTCAGCAGTATGACGTGTGTTTCAGCTCAGACACGCTCAAGAGTGATGTAGTGGTTTTCCCTGCACCGTTTCCACCTGTAGATGGTGAACTGATCAGTATTAATGGAGGGGACACGTTTACCAGAACTCAGACTTTACCCAACAAAGAAAAGGTATGTTATATGTGCTGAATGCCTGTGAGATATAACAATGCAACCTTAAAAATATAATGTAGTTTCTGTCTTTTGAATCTCACAAACTTTATGTATTGTGTCAAACAAACATCATTCATGAGTCAGCATAATCCTATCACTCACTCATACATTATCACACATGTAACAGCACCACATAGAACTTCTCACAACAGGTCAACCACACTTCAAGGATTGGACATGTTGAAGACTTGTACCAGAAGCTGTTAGCCAGTTTTCACCCTTACAGCATTTTAACTCTGTGCTTTCTATGTTAAGCAATCTGTCCTAAAATGCAACTTCAATCACTTTTGAAGTAACGAGCTCATGTGTGATAGTAAGACAAAATGAACAACTTCACCCCTGTGGTATTGGACGCCATCCTTGTTGCATTCTGCTACTAGTCAGCTGCTTTTCTGCCAGTTGAAAGAATGTGAGTGGTTTAAATAACATAGGTGGTTTTGTAACTGAATTGAAACAACATTTTTGGGGGTTCTGAGCCTAAAACCTTGAGTGTATCTGTAATGTGTCATTCTGCTGAGATTTTCAAGGTGTTTTAAGGTTCATTGTAGTTCAAATGTGCTATCCGTGGTTCTGAATATTGTGTTTATGTTTGGTTTCTATACAATATTGTTGCGAAAAATAGTTATATCTATTGTAGGTATGAAAAAAATCCTTGTATTTGAATCCAAGTAGTTTTCTTTACAAATGTGTTACATTATCTGAAAGTTGCAAAAGCTTTCTTATTCACAGAAATATTTAGCTTTCCAATCAACCCCGGTTTGTCTCACATTATTATGTTTTTTACATAGTAAACCCAATAATTCATACCATTCCCAATTACTTCAGCGATTTGGAAACGTGGTACACAGTATTTTATGTGGTGACCAGAGATTCACCACATGAGGTCGCAGGAGACCGTAGACTTGAATTTATTTGTACATCCAAAACTCCTCCTCCCTGCGTGGAAAAAAATAATTCCTCCTCGGTCATGAGCACATCCGCGGAAGATGCTGTGACGGGAAAGGCAGGAGCTACAACAGTACTTGCCTCGGATGGAAATATTTCTATTGCGGATAAATGATTATTCGGATTTACTTCTTTTGGTGCATCAACAATGAATATGCGACGACAAAAGGAATACGTCTGGATCCACATTGTTGTGTTTCTTTGTCTTTGTGACTGGTCTGCGTCGCAGTTATCCTACTCGATTTCCGAGGAGGTGAACAAAGGCACCGT
>NW_007578663.1:58133-64004 GCF_000690725.1 Stegastes partitus | reverse complement strand
GTTTTCCCTGCACCGTTTCCACCTGTAGATGGTGAACTGATCAGTATTAACGGAGGAGACACTTTTACCAGGACTCAGACTTTACCCAACAAAGAGAAGGTAGGTCCTTAATGCTAAGTGCTTGTAAAATATAACAGTGCGATCACAAAACTGAATACTTTTTTTGCTCATGACTCTCAATGTGCGCAGATATAGCATCAATGTTGCATTATTAGTAAGGCGAAAAAACACTATGACTTACTCCCACAGTATCAAGCATGTAACATCATCGAACAGAACTTCTCACAACAGATCAACTACACCTTCAGGCTAGAACATGTTAAAGACTAGTACCACAAACTGTAAGATAACTTATAATCCTTTCAGTCCATCAGCCACATGTTCTCTATGTTAAGTGGTCTATCACAGATGCAATTAAATTTTTTTTTTCCATAAATAGCTAATGTGTCATAGTGGGAGTGATTGAACTAGTATTTCTTCTTAAGTGTTGGACATTGTCTTTGTTGCATTCCGCTGTAAACTAAGCTGCTGTTCCGCATGCTAAAAGAAGTGAGTAATTGAAACAATCTAAGTTGTTTTGTACTTCACTTGAAACAATAGTCTTTGTGGTCCTGAGCCGACAAGCTCACGTTTATCTGTTTTGTATCAGTCTGCTGAAATTTTCGGGGTCTTCTGAGATTGAATGTGAATTTCAAGAAGCGCTGTCCATGGTGCTGAACACTGTTTTAACGGTTGGTTTCTGCACAGTTCTGTACATAAAAAATATATATGTGTATTGTAAGTATGGAAGTTGTAAAGTAGGCACATTTCTTAAATTAGAAGCCAAGAAGTTTCCTTTATTGAGAAGTTGAATTATGTGAGCGCTGCAATAGCTCGTTTAGTCACTCAAATATTGATCTTTATAATCAATCCAAGTTTGTCCTATAATTATTTTTATTTCTTACAAAGTAAATCGAAAATGCAGGCCCTTCATAACGGTGTTAGTGATGTGGCAAAGTGGTACACTTTATTTTATGTGGTGACCAGTGATTCACCACATGAGGTCGCAGGAGACCGTAGACTTGAATTTATTTGTACATCCAAAACTCCTCCTCCCTGCGTGGAAAAAAAATAATTCCTCCTCGATCATGAGCACACCCGCGGAAGATGCTGTGACGGGAAAGGCAGGAGCTACAACAGTATTTGCCTCGGATGGAAATATTTCTATTGCGGATAAATGACTATTCGAGTTTACTTCTTTTGGTGCATCAGTAGTGAATATGCGACGACAAAAGGAATACGTCTGGATCCACATTGTTGTGTTTCTTTGTCTTTGTGACTGGTCTGCGTCGCAGTTATCCTACTCGATTTCCGAGGAGGTGAACAAAGGCACCGTCGTGGGGAANACTTTTACCAGGACTCAGACTTTACCTAACAAAGAGAAGGTGAGTTGACCATAACCTCAGAGTAGATATGGGCTTTGGGCCATCGGATTATCAGATTTGAGACGTTTTCAAAATGTTATTACTTTTCCTGCGATTTTATGTAGTCTGTGGCAATGACGTGATGAAAGCCGTATTTGGGGGAATTTAAATATCTGTTACTTTCATTACCCTTTTTCCAGAAAGCTGTTCACTAGTTTGATGCTGCATGTTTAAGCATTTCCAGACAGTTGGTGAATAATAGCATTTGAAGCAGAGGGTTCATTGAGATTTCAGTCAAACTGCTGACCAGCGGGGTCGCTGTCTATGGTGCTGAACTGTGGACAGCGCTATTGCGTACTCGGACAAAGCTTGACAAGCAGAAACCTTAACTGCAAACTGTGTGTCACTTGATAAATAGGGCCTAAATCGTACCTGGCAACACATACCTGAAATAGCCTTTACTTACGCACGAGAAACTGCCTTTTGTAGTGAACGACGTTGCATTTTCCACTTAAACTGAATTTTTCTGCGCTTTCACTTTCTACACAAATCAGCTGTACATACGATAAGTACTATTATTTCCTATTTGTAGTGAGGAATAGAAGTGTTTATATATTAGCACCAAAGTAACAGCTGGTGTCGCTGGAGACCACTGATATCTGTGTGGCTCCTTTTTCCCCCCCAGACTCCTCCTATCCGTGCGAAGCATCAGTAGGAAACCAGTGCTTTGTCAGAAAATACACAAATGGTCACAGGACAAAACGGGATTCGTCTGGTATGCACCTCAAATGTGGACATGCTTAAAAATTATATATTTTTTTCATTTTGTGGCAGCGATGGGACCTGGACGACTAAGACTCACAATCTGGATACAAATAATAGCTTTGCTTTGTTCGTGTGCCGCGTCGGCAGCGCAGCTCTCGTTCTCCGTTTCCGAGGAGGTTGACAAAGGGACGGTGGTAGGAAATCTCGCAAAGGATTTACAGACTAATGTTAACGAACTGGAAAAGCGTGATTTACGCATCGTGTCTGGGAATTCTAAGAAATATTTTGACGTGGATTTAAAAACTGGGGCGCTGTTTGTTTGCGATAGGATTGATCGTGAAGAGCTCTGTCCAAACACGGCAAAATGTTCTTTAAATATAGAAGCCATTCTGAGCCACCCGATGCATCTGCATCGCATTGAGGTTCAGATTACTGATATCAACGACAATGCACCATCTTTTCGTGAAAAGGAAAAGACTTTAAACATTTCGGAATCGTCTTTTACTGGTGAGAGGTATTTACTCCCAATGGCAAACGACGCAGACACAGGCAGTAACTCTGTAAAAAGCTACAAGCTGAGTGCAAATGAGTATTTCTCACTGGACGTACAGAGCAGCGGACAGCACAGCGAGTCTGCTGAGTTAGTGCTGCAGAAATCTCTAGACAGGGAGAAAAAACCTGTCATCCACCTAATTTTAACTGCTCTGGACGGAGGAAAGCCTGCCCGATCAGGGACATTAAAAATAATTGTACATGTTATGGATATAAACGATAATGCTCCCGTATTTAGTCAGCCTCTGTATAAGGCCCAGGTCACTGAAAATGCTCCGTTTCAGACCTCCATTCTGACTGTAAGTGCTACAGATTTGGATGAGGGAATAAATAGTGAAATAGTGTACTCATTTATTGAAAGGGGAAATTTCAATCCTGAGGCATTATTCTCAATAAACCCTGGCACAGGGGAAATAATTGTAATAGGTAAAGTAGACTATGAAGAAAATACAGCATATGATATCCGTATACAGGCAAGAGATAAAGGTACACCTTCACGAAGTGTACATGGCAAATTGTTAGTCGAAGTAGTTGATGTTAATGACAATGTACCTGAAATCACTGTCACGTCTCTTATGAGCCCAGTTAAAGAAGATGCTGAGATAGGTACAGTTGTTGCTTTGGTGACTGTCACTGATCAAGATGGGGGCAATAATGGTCTTACCAATGCAAAAATTCTTGGGATGGTGCCTTTTAAACTTAAGTTAAACTACAAAAATTATTATTCATTAACAGTTGATGGAGCTCTTGACAGAGAGAGCGTTTCTCAATATAATGTTACCATCATAGCCACTGATGAAGGCACGCCACTTCTTTCCAGTACCAGAGTTATTCCTGTACACATTTCTGATGTGAATGACAACGCCCCTCTATTCTCAGAGCCTGTAGTTAATGTATATGTGAAAGAGAATAGTGCAGTGGGAGCTACTATTGTCATTATAACTGCAGCTGACCCTGATATAGAAGAAAATGCTAAAGTAACATATTCACTTCTAAATGGCTTATCAAAAANGATGGGGAACTGATCAGTATTAATGGAGGAGACACTTTTACCAGGACTCAGACTTTACCCAACAAAGAGAAGGTAGGCTACACATTGCAATGAAGGTCAGAATACTGGATTTAGGACTCATACAATGTTGATTATAATGAGGCTGTTATCACTGACTGCTCTTCAATCAGTGTACTTTGACATAACATGTTATGAAAGGGTGCATGAATGTCAAGGCAATGAAGGCATGAAAACAAACTCTTCGTCATTTTTTGAAAAATAAATAGAATATATCGCATGTCAATCTTTTATGGAAATTACCAGCATTTGAGAGCACATGAAAATCCCGCATCACAACTACAAGTTACAACATGACTAGTAAGTCTGTCAAAATGTGTGCCATATAGCTTGCTCATGCCTAAATTTCACCTCTTCATTAAAACACCACTGCAACAATGCGTTTCAGACCACAAACTAATGTTACCACTTAGTCTAATAACAAAGAATGAGTAAAACTGTATGTGTCTTTAGGAGACAATGTCACATATAAAAGAAAAATAATTTGAAAATGTATGAAAAATATTCCAAAACGTTTAAATCTTAGCATTGCTCAAAGTGCTTTTCTCTTCAACTGGCTGTCCTTTCAACTGATCTCAGCAATGTATGTTAACTTGACTGTGCAAATCATAACATATATCGCTAGTCATGTTGATAAAACTGAAGTAACTGATTTCAGGCGTCTGCTCTGAAACATCGCTTCAACATTTTCAGTCAACAGTTGGGAGTATTTTTACAAAACGAGACTGAATGGCGCTCTCCGTGGTCCTGAATTTAGACCCTGTGGTTTCTGCACCGTACCCTTTGAAACAGCTATCTTTTGATAATTTTCTAGTTGTTTATTATTAGCATTGGTAATGGAAAAAAAATGTTTTAAGTACTGTATATGAATTGTAGGAGAAAATGCATTACGTTTGTAAAATTCTATTACGTTTTTTGGATTTTCCACCGGATTGTCAGGCTTTTTTAGGATTTATCTTTGGGTGACAGTTGCACTGATCCCACTAGATCTTAAACTTTATGTTCAAATATTATATATTGGTGTCTATGAGTGCATAGGTGGGGGGACGATGATTCCTTTTAATGGAGATCAATCACCTTGCGAGGATGATTCTCATTTCGTACCATTTTGCAAATTACTTGACTTGGTTTTGGTGAACATGTACAGTCTTTACTACTCACCACAAGATGTCGCTGGAGACCATAGATGGAAATGTGTTTGATTATCCAAAACTCCTCCTCCGTGCATGGGCAAAAAAAACTCGTCATCGTTCATCATAGTTTCCTGGACACTCGATGGTACCGTGACGAGAAAAGAAGGCGCTGTAACAGAACAATATTGCCTTTGAAGGACATACCTAAACTGCGGATAAATGATCTACTGGGTTCACCTATTTTGCTGCATCAACGATGTTTGTGCGACGACAAAATGGATACGTCTGGATTCATATTGTTGCGCTGCTTTGTCTTTGTGACTGGTCTGCTTCGCAGTTATCCTACTCGATTTCCGAGGAGGTGAACAAAGGCACCGTAGTGGGGAATATCGTGAAGGATTTAAACCTCAATTTACAGGAACTGGAGAGCAGGGATCTTCGTATTGTGTCCAGTTTCAGTAAGGCATATTTTGACGTTAATTTGCGAACCGGGAACCTCTTTGTTGACGAGAGAATAGACAGAGAAGAGCTTTGTCCGCATGTGGCAAAATGCTCTATTAAAATACAGGCTGCTTTAAACAATCCAATGAATGTACACCGCATCGAGGTCAATATTCTCGATATAAATGACAACTCGCCTTCTTTCATCGAACAATCGCATTTATTAAACATCTCTGAGTCACTGTCGCCGGGAGAGCGATATCTTCTCCCTGTAGCAGAAGATGCAGACATAGGCAGTAACTCAGTAAAGAGCTACAAGCTGAGTCAAAATGAACATTTCTCTCTTGACGTGCAGAGCAGCGGAGAACACGGTGTGTCTGCTGAGTTAGTGCTGCAGAAAGCTTTAGACAGAGAAAAACAACCAGTAATTAAACTTATCCTGACTGCCGTAGATGGCGGTAAACCGCCTCGATCAGGGACTTTGCAGTTAGTTGTTAATGTTATAGAT
>NW_007578663.1:47848-50498 GCF_000690725.1 Stegastes partitus | reverse complement strand
GATGGTGAACTGATCAGTATTAATGGAGGAGACACTTTTACCAGAACTCAGACATTACCCAACAAAGAAAAGGTAAGGGTGGTGTCATGTAAATCGTAGCGCTATTAAGGATTTTTGTTTTACTTCCTCACATAAATGTTGTAAAGTCACTTGTCATATAAAGATAACAACTGAACTAAGTCATCAACTACATTGTTCTTCGGCCGGCAGCTTTTTCTTGTTGTGGAATTTAAGAATACTCATCTGAGGCATATTAGAATGCTATATTCTCTCTTCATCTTTCAATGACCTGTTGCTCATTTACTCTAGTATCTGTTTGTGGCATGTAACAACTTACATTAACTTTTCTTAAATTTAGTGTTTTGCCCATTCCTTTTAAAAAAGTCCATTCTAGCATCCAACGTTTGGTTGACAGCCAGGTGATGGAGCTTGTCCCTTTTCTGGTGCTAAATTAAAATTAATCCATTGTAAAATTACTTTGGACATATTTAACTACACCAAAACACTTTAATCATCTCTTCTCATGGTGTCTTGTCTCTGACTTCAGCATTGCCACAAGATGTCGCTATTAGCTCATAGAGTTTCAATATGTTTTATTTTGTGCGACGCTCCTCCCTTGAAAGAGGGTTTGCGATTCTTTGTTCGTCGTAGCAGTATAGAGCTGTCTCTCTGTATTGAGGGGGTTTGATTTGGATGCACTACTAACGAGCAATGTTACCGCTGGAGTGATTTTTTTCGATTCAACTTGTTTAGCAGTCTCTAACAGAATGCAACAAGGGAGTATTTTCCGACAGTGGATGTATTATTTGTTCCCTGCATTTCATATATGGAGTGTCGCAGCAGCACAGATCGTGTATTCCGTCACGGAGGAATCCAGCCCGGGTACCACTGTGGGAAATTTGGCGAAGGATTTACACCTCGATGTGCAGGAACTGGAAAGCCGAGGTTTTCAGATTTCAGGACCTAATACGAGGTTTTTCGAAGTCAACGTTAAGACTGGTTTGCTTTTGGTGAGAGACAGAATAGACAGAGAGGAGCTCTGCACACGAAATGTGAAGTGCTCACTGGAAGTGGAAGCCATTGTGAACTCTCCGCTGAATCTATACCGCTTTGAGGTTAAAATTGTGGATATAAATGACAATACGCCCTCCTTTCGGATACCGGAGATAGTATTGAACGTGTCTGAGTCAGCCTTTCCTGGTGAAAAATTTGCTCTACCAAAGGCTTTCGATGCAGATGTCGGGACCTATTCGGTTAAGAGCTACAAGCTGAGCCAGAATGAACATTTCACATTGGATGTGCAGAATGGTGGAGAGGCGACTATGTTTGCTGAAATGGCCCTACAGAAAACCTTAGATCGGGAAAAACAGCCAATTATCAAATTAACACTGACAGCTGCAGACGGAGGAAAACCTCCCAAATCAGGCACGCTACGTATCACAGTTAATGTCCAAGACGTGAATGATAACATTCCAATATTTGACAAGCCCTTGTACAAAGCCACAGTGCTGGAAAACACGCCGCGCGGTGCGACCGTAATATCTGTGCATGCTCGAGATTTAGACGAGGGTCTTAATGGAGAAATACAGTATTCTTTTATCAACCAAGATAATGACAATGATGTAGATAAGTTTGCCATTAATCCCATAACAGGGGAGATTACAGTAAACGGTGAACTGGACCACGAAAAAAACAGTGCAGTGGAAATAAGGATCCAAGCAAAAGACAAAGGTCCAAATCCAAGAGCATCTAATTGTAAAGTATTGGTTGAAATCACAGATGTTAATGACAATCCACCAGAAATATCAATAACATCTCTCGTCAACGTAGTGAGGGAGGACGCAGCCTTAGACACAATGGTTGGACTCATAACGGTGAGAGATTACGACGCAGATAACAATGGCGTTGTTCAGGTTAGAATAGTTGATTCTGTGCCGTTCACAATTAAGAACACATATAAGAATCATTATTCTTTAGTCGTAGACGGCACTCTAGACAGAGAACGTGTTTCTCAATATAACGTAACAATAACAGCGACTGACGAAGGGCTTCCTCCCCTGTCCAGTACGAGCGTTATTACAGTGCACGTTTCTGATGTTAATGACAACGCACCTCAGTTTAAAGAACCTGTGATACACATCTTTGTCAAAGAAAATAGTCCCGTAGGCGCTGTTATTTATACCATGACTGCAGATGATCCTGATGTAGACGAAAATGCAAAAGTAACGTTTTCAGTAATTAAAGACAGCAATCATAAAAACAGTGTATTAGGATCAGTTATCAACGTCAACTCAGAGACTGGAGACATTATCAGTCTGCAGTCTTTTAACTATGAGGAGTTAAAAACTTTCCAGTTCAAAGTTCAGGCCACGGACTCTGGTGTTCCTCCGCTCAGCAGCAACGTCACTGTCAACGTTTTTATAACGGATGAAAATGATAATAATCCAACAATTCTTTCTCCCTATTCTGAGCACGGCTCCGTTAATAGTGAGAGCATCCCCTATTCTGCTGAAGCAGGATACTTTGTGGCAAAGATCAGGGCTGTAGACGCAGACTCTGGATACAATGCGCTGCTCTCTTATCACCTGTCTGAACTCAAAGGAAACAACCTGTTCAGGATCGGAACCAGCACCGGGGAAATCAGGACTAA
>NW_007578663.1:0-46931 GCF_000690725.1 Stegastes partitus | reverse complement strand
CTTTTACATTTTCGGTTTTTGTTGGCGTTGTCAAAAACTACTATTCTACTTTACTCATTCTTCATATTGGACGAAGATGGATTATATTAGAAGAACACACAATTGTTCCTGATATTTTGGTGTTTTAGGGTAGACAAAATATTACTTACACCGTTAAAAGTAATGTAGATCAATACACCTCACACACTATGATCTCAATAATAAACTGAATCAACAATATAAAAACAAAAACTGAAAATGTAGAAGCTTCATAAAAGCAAATTGTACGGCATTTAAGGCTGTTTTATATGATAGCATTAGAATTTACAACGTTCCTAATCAAGTGGTTTGTTGAGGTATATTTCTATATGGTGCCAAAACTACAGACTTACAGCACAACATTAGCTTTATGTATCTGATGCACTGTCTTTACAGCTACCTTTACAAAAAAGGATGTTTGGTGTTATCTGATAATTACCGCTTAGAGTCATTTGGTTCATCTCACTATTTATTGACTGGTGGGGTTTCTGAGTGTGTACGCCTTCCACTTCGAGGATATTTTCTAAAAACTCATGGAGATTAGAGCCGTCCTGCACTCTGCTAGCTTATTAGGCTTCACGAGGTATACACCACGAAATGTTGACAACATGAGTCAAACGAAACTCACCAAACATGTATCGATCACTGATAATACTCACAATTCATAGTCTTGAAATGCGATTAGAAAAAAGTAGGATTACTTCTAAAACCACTAATGTGACAGAAACCGCGTTACCAATGGTTACTTACAATACGTTACAAATGCTCAGTCTCTCAACAACATACCTAAATACATCACTCCTGCGTTTTGCTAGCATGAATGCAACACTAAAAAAGAATCTAATTTAACTCGAGCTTCATCAGCTGTCAACAAACTTACCGTTGAACCTGTGTACAAACTCTGCTTCTGTCGAGGGGCGCTTGTGAGCCATTTCTGTCAAGAGACGCTTGAAGCAGTAAACGCTCGTAATAGTTCATACTCCGTTGAGCTGTTCATAGTCGAAAACAAACTTTGAAGTCGTAGCACGCTGTCAGAAGAGAGAAGTCGGTGTCATGCCAGTGTTGTTGTAGCTGAAAAAAACAAGGTGGTCTCAGTTAACCGCCAAGACTTTTAAAAAATGTCAACACGCTGGGGAATTCCAAAATGGCGGATCTTCTTCGCTCAGCCGCTGTCAACGGCTGTGCGCTCAGTGCTGCTGCTGGTGGCTACCAGCTGCATGACAGCCGTTCTGTAAGCTAGCGTCACTTTTGGCTACACAGGTGGAGAAATGGGTCGTGTAGTCAGTCCAGCTGAGTAAGTCTTGTGTTTTTATCCACTTTTCAAGCTGCTGACATTAGCTTTTATCAGCAGTTTCGTCTTGTTTCCTGTTAAATATTCCGCTCTTGTCTGTTGAAGTGATTAGCATGTGGCTTATTGCAGTCTCTCTAATGTGAAAGAGCTAACGGCTGAAGTACAAGTGGTATTCGAAAGCTTTTTATGACATGTTGTGATTCGGTTTCTTTCCATACTCTGTGAAACTACCTTGGGTAGACTGCCCCTGAACTGAGCACCTTAATACGATAGAGGACCACTCCCCTTCTGTTGTACTATTTTTCATTAATTACTGACATTTTGACTGAATATGGTATCCTATTTCCTGTTAGGGATGTCTTTGTCACGTTAGTTTGGATGTGTTGTCCACACTTTTTATGGTTGCTGGAGTCTGTTATAGCTTCATAACTTGTTCTGCAGTCTGCTATGAGGTTTGAATGCACTGTTTAACTCAAAAGAATTGTAACTCGTAAAGGCATAAGTGCTAACATCTTCATCTTGAGCTTCCTTTAAGATTTCTGTAGTTGAAAATAAGACATTTCTGGTTCATTTTGCAATCGTGGATGCAATGCAGTTAATTGATTTGGTCAGATTTTAGAATAGAATAGAATAGAATAGAATAGAATAGAACTTTATTGAACCCCTTGGTGGAAACCTAAGGGAAATTGCTGGAATTTTAGTGTTAAAAGCCAGATGCTGTATTTACCACAGGTGCTTTCTTCACTTATTTTGACTCCTTCGTTTTTAAGTCATTTTGAAGATGAGTGGAGTGAAGCAAAAAAAAAAAAGTCAGGTCACCACACTCATTGCATTCATTCCTTTTCTTTTCTTTCTTTCTTTTTTTTTTTTTTACTGTGGGCAGCCTGACCTGTCCCAGCAGGAAAAAGCTCAGCTGTTCCTAATAACATTAATGCTTGCTCTTTTATGTGGAAGTGTATCAGTGAGGCAGCAACCAAAGAAGGGGAGTAGATTTCAGATAGCATTCAGTTTATTATTAACACCTGTGCTTTTCGTACCATGTTGATGTTGTAATGTTTTCCATGAAAAGGGGCATTTTGTCCCACTTTATCGGGTAAAACAGAAATATGAGAATAATATCGCTCTCGTACAATTTGAACACGTCTACGCTGACATGAGAGGAGGTCTTATTAGGCAGATTGCATGAAGAAAAGAAAAACCTGTGTGGGTGGATCATAGATTTGTAGGCCCTTTAATTCTCTCAGGTTTGGTACTGTTTGATATTGGCCTGTTCATCTTCATGGTCTTGCAGTCGATTGCGGCTCCTGAGATATTTCCTTCAGCTACTCTGGAATTACACATTATGTTTCCTGGTATTCGCCATTAGAGCATTCAATTCTCGACTGTTTGTTCTAATAATGTCTCTGCATTCTCCACAAAGCAGCTGCTTTTTATTCACTTGCAGTTTTGTAAGGGGGGGTGGGGTTAGCATATATTTTATTCCAAAGATCTGGAGTGTGTTTATGCTTTTGACTCATGTAATCATACACCCTTGGCTGTACTTAGACCCCGGCATATAATAAAACACAGCTATGCTTTTATAGTCTAGAGTACTTTTTCCAGTAATACATTAGTTTTTTCTCTCACTATAAAAGAAAAGCAATTGTGTAGAGAGACGTTTTTTGTTCATTGAGCATTCTCTGCTCCAAAATTCAACTGCCTAACAGATAATTGGGTTTGTAAATGGCATGCTCATTTAAAATCTGTTAGTTGTTGTTCGTCCTTCAATCTCCTTACTCCTGGTTCCACCATCGTTTGTACTGCAATATCAAGACACGTACATGAGATTCGTTTCACGCCCGCTCCTTTCCCTCTTTCTCCTCCTCCGTGCTGCCACATCTCCTTCCCCTCCCCCTTCCCTTCTGACTCCACGAGAAGGGGAGCAGCTGAGAGAACTAGCAGGGAATTAGCGTCCATTTCTGCAGACATGTGTGCCATCAGCCTCAGAGCGCTGTAAACACGATCTAATATATTTTCATTACCATCCCTAATGTGTGTACAGAGCCCTGATCTGCTACTGTCAAGTACAGCACAGAAGCGTCTTGTGTATTCTGTTAACATTGAATTTGTCAGTGGTTAAATCTGGCGCATTATGCGGAGGCATTTGACGTTAGGAGTAATACTAACAGCTGGAATGTTTTCAAGTGATGTGGCTGGAGCTCAGTAGGTAGGCTAGTGGCCAGCACTGTGTTGCTGCGGATCTGTGATGCTTTGAGTCACTCAGACGGTATGACCTCATTTCAGGGAGTGGTTCAGCACAAACAAGCGTGGCCTGATCTGTCAAAACTCCGTGCGTTTGGTTGGCTCAGTGGGGAAAGGACTGAACCGCGGCTTTCTGCTCTTTCAAACAGATTTCGATTATCGCAGAAAACGAGCACGAGCTCAGAGTGCGGCTTATAAGTGGGTCAGCGTGTGATTTTAAATACGGCCACATGCGCCATCCTGACTGAACCTGTCGTCGGTAACTGCGTCGCTCTTTGTCCGGCGCTACATGCGTATAAGCGCTCCATACTGTGGTTCCTAAACAATGCCCGGAGCTGTCTCTCTGCGTAAAAGTGGTTCTGTATGCTGCAGCTCTCTGTGGATGTGTGTGAGTGAGGAGGAGAGGGGGGAGGGGCAGGTAATTTTCCGCTACTCGTTGCTGCAGCAGCAGCAGGGAGCTTCAGTACCGATCGAGGTATCAGCTCCGCTCGGTTCAGCTCTGCGGCTGGGCGGGGCGGACAACACCTAGTGTCAATCACGGCCAGAAACCGGCCGGGTGGGGCGGAGGGACGTGAGGGATGAGCAAGCTCTTATCTATGCAACCATCAGAACATCGTGTGTCTGTGTGTTACAGGATTTTTTTTTTTATTGGTGTCACAAGATGCATGTGGCAGAAATGTACTACGGTGGGTGTTATACAGAGCTATGATTATGAAAATGTTAATCTACATTCAGAGAGCTATTTGGTTGCATCAGTGTGTCTAAAATGACGACTTATGGGTTTAGAGTGTGCATCTGATAAAAGCTTCTCCTCTGCCTCCCCAGGTGCTGCAAAATGCATTAAATTATTGATTGTACAGTACATTATCTTTGCTGGAGCCCGCAGCTAGTGCTTCACAGTTCATAGATTGCAGAGGCTTTCACTGCAAGTCATTTTGGTGGAGTACACAGATGGCATGACATAGAAATGTCCTCACCTCAATTGTAACACTATGCCAGTGACAGATCAGCAGAATGGCCAACATAAGATTTGTGCAATGTCCTTTTTCTATTTATCTCTGTCAGCAATACACACATCTTTTACAGCACTTCCTGTTTTTCTCCTTTACAAGGGTGTGTCCTTTGTGTGAAAGTGAGGTTAGTGCTGCTATCTGTGGTTACCATGGAGACTGTTTTGAGCCGTAATGAAATGATGAACTAGTCTGTTTCCAGGGAGCTGCCAGCACGTACCCGCCCCCCACCCAGACATCCATCCCAGCATGTGCTCCATCGATGCAAGCAGGAAGGAAGCAGGGTGGACACAAAGGGAGGGAGGAAAGATGGAGGGAGAGACAAAGGGAAAGATGCAGACCAAAGATTTGCAGCATCCTCAGCAGAAATGAGTAGTCAGTACAAGGGCAAATAAAGTGAGCAATGCAAATGAGGTAAAAGCTGCGTGAGATTAGAAAATCTGTTCCGAAATGGGAAAGGGTTTTAGAAGAAGTTCCAAATACAGCGACAGAGACTCAAGCCTTGAGCATGAGATAGTGAGAAAACGGGACTTGGTGAGGATGAGATGGACCAAAAAAACACATTAAATACATGCCCTGCAGCTGAGTGAGGACATCACAGGCTTACAATTGGTCACAGATAAAAAGAAGAACTTATCACCACCCCTCCCCTACTCCCCCACCTCCACCAACCCGTCCTACATCCATACTCCCTCTTAGTGGCATTTGGATGTTGTTCGCAGTCATTAGATTAGCTTTGTCATGCTCAGAACCACGGGTTCCATCCTCTCCCATCCGGGAAGGATACAAAGCCAGGGCATCCTAAGAGGGAAGTATCCAAAGCCTGCCTGCATTTCCTGATAGCTTTGTTCGGTGCCACAACAAGAATCTGTTTGATTTATGCACAGGCTGGATCAGGACAACCAAGGAACTGTTTAACCCTTGCAGGGCCCTACGGGGAGGGATTTGTGCTGCTTTTAGTTCTCTCATACCCTTTATTTTTGAAAGAAAGGTACACAAGGGATCAACACAAACCTACCCAGAGAATGCCTTCTCCACCAGCTTACTGTGTCCACCTGAGTAAAAGGATTGTGGCTACCAGGGGACTTTTGTTCTGGAGAATTTAAAATGTTTAGTTTAAAAGTTTTTGTGTTGAGAAGTGTGAATAGAAGAAGGTGTGAGAACACATCTCTGCCATAGTGTGATAAAACAGCATATAAATAGCACCACTCACCAATCTCTTTTAGCTAATGTAATTGTATCTGCATTAGTATTTTGTATTTGGCAACTTATTTTTCTGCTGATTTTCTTCTTTTTTTTTTTTCTTCTTTTTTTTTTCTTTTTCTTTTTTTTTTTTTTAGAGAGGCAAAAAAAAATCTAGGGCGGATTGTGGTACCTTATTTGGGGTAGAGGATTATTTTCTATTCTGGTTATGTAAAAAATGGCTTCAGACATAGAATGTTTGATTTCAGCTGTCATTTTAAATGTGTCTTTTTCCACTGAAGTCCTCATTTCTTATGTGTATATTAACTGTATGCATGGTAAATGTATAGGCTTGTTTAGATAAATGCACATACAGCTTGTCCTTGTACCAAATATAGGCACTGTCGATGCTACCACAAGCATTCTCTGTAGTGCTCTTTCACGCCTCACCTCTGGAGGGTGCCTTGTCTTTATATCCTGCTTTATCCATTGCGGTCATTGTACTGGAAATGATAAAGAAAATGACTGCCACTGCAGCCTGACGTCTGTGCCCTCCCTCCCTCTGTCTCTCTTTCTCCCAAACACACACACTCATGGATGGGATTATGCTTTAGTGCTTTGGCTTAATGAGAAAGCCTGTGCGGATGGGCAGTGGGGTGATGGTCACGTGTCCGATCCTTGTACTACCAATTTATTCCAACAGAGGGACCAATTTCACTGTCTCTCTCACCTCTGTTCCCTCCTGCTGCCTCTCCCACTCACAGTTGGATTCAATTTTGCAGTTTAGTTGGCATTGACTTTTAACCTTCCTTTCCATTTAACTGAGGCCTAATTTCCAAATTCAACTGTGAGATTTATCCTGAAGATACTCTTTGCTGCCCTGTATGTATCTATAATGAATAATATATCATAATATTATTAGGAACAGATAACAAATGGACAGCATGAAGAAACCCTCATAAAGTATTAGAGAACTGGTAATGTGATTAAAAATATCCCACTTTCTTCGAGAAGTGTATCGAGGATGTATAGTTAGATTTCATGCTTCCCGTGACCACACCCACGAAAGACAACCTTAATTTCCTAAAATACTTGCACTTAATTTTGTGAGACTGGTTTAGGTCTCTGTTTCTGCTGTCTCTTCTAAAAGGGGCTGTTTGTCAGTTTCTTTACTTCAGTGCATCTTTTTTTAAATCAATATGACAGCCTGCAGACATCCAGTCTATTTTCTCCCTCACCTTCTCTGTGAAGTAGCGTGAAGAAAATTGAAAATAATATTTGTGCCGCGTGTCATTATACCATTACTAGCGCAATCCAGAATAAAATGTGACTGCTGTCACCCTGCACGGTGACAATAAAGCTTTATGATTTTGACTAGGGTAGCATGGATTTAAATACTTTGGGCCAGCAATTGTTACTTATGAAAGTGAACAAAAAATGTCTGTCTTTTCTGTAAATGCAGCTCTTAATGAACCTTATGTGTGAACCAGTAGGTGTAGTCTGTCTAACCTCTAAGAGCCTGCATGCTCCTTTTTTTTCAGTCAGTGTATCTGTTGATCAAAACTCTTGCCAGATCTTAACTGTTCCCTGACATTTAAAAAATGAGAGGAAACAACAGCAAAATATGCTCTGACATTCATTCAGACAAAGTAAATTTGTCCTTAGATAGCATTTATGTTTTTTTATACTTGTGTCTCACATGGCCTGTGTGCAAGCATGTATGCCTACAGGCTTAAATGCCCTTTAAGTTTGCATGGCTGCCTCTGTCTATGTGTTGACGGAGGGAGTGATAGGAGTCATGCTTCATGGTAGCCCAGCCGTGACCCATGTCTCTGTAGATCTCTGTTGTAATCTGACTCACTAAAATGGGGGATTCCACAGAAAAGACTCTTAGGGGAAGTAATATGAATGGCTTTTAGAGTGGCCGCTTACAGTATTAATGAGGTTGAGGAGAATGTTATTAATATAGTGGCCATGTTGCATAATTGATGGAACGGGGGATGTTAATATTCTGACAGAGAGAATGAACTAAAGGAAAATCTCAATGAATTACCTTTCTTACTCATATTTGTCATATTCCTGCATGTGTAAAGCTCCTGTCTTTTTCTTACCCACTATTTTAGTCTGCAAATGGCATGAGCTGTTGTGTTTCAACTTAAGACCCCAATATGCCCCTCAGCCAGCCCTCAGCTGGAACAACGGCTGTCTGACAGAGGCACAGCTGGAGATGCTTCAGAGCAGAGATTGGGGAAAGCGAGAATATTTAGGCACTGAGAATAAAATGTCAAGGGTTGATGGAGGATTGATGAGTAGGGATGTTCTAACAATCTGCAGTTTTTAAAAGACACAAATACAGTAAAAAAATACACACAAATTAGCCAATTAGGGCCTTGAAATCAGTATTTATTGATGCATAACAGGCATCTGTCTGCAAGTGGGATATAGCTGATAACTTTATCTCCAGCACCCTTGAGTGAAAAATGAAAAAAAATCTACAGCTCAGAGGCGTGCAATTAACGCCAAACTGATGGGTGTATTTGAAGCAGGCAGAGGTATTAGAGAGCTGCAAGATAGTCTGTGAAATGCATTGAAAGAGAAGAAGGGGTGAGGAGGAGAATGAGAGAGACAGATGCAAAGGTTAGGTGTAATCCAGTTCTGTGTTTGTTGTTGATGAGATAAACGTTGCCTGTCTTCGTGTTTGTATCATCGTCAAACACGGAGGTTCAGTCGTCCCACCGGAAAAATCCTGCTAAATGTCACGGTTAGTGCGGCCGATCGTACATGTCGTTCCCTCTGAGACTGTTAGCCTCTTGTTGAGAGAAACCATGTGAAGAAACCTTGTGCTCAGTGAAAATTGTTGGGTTTTTTAGTTTTGAGATTTTGGAAAATAAAGCATGTCTTCTTTTAGACTAGTGAAGAGAAAACAATAAGAATATACAGTTTGTCTAATTGGGTCTTTAGATTTCAATTATAATTTATATCTTTAAATGTCATTTTCTCCAAATGATTTTTTTCCATACTCTGAACCAGAACCCTCCCACTTCAGTAGCACTTGCATATACCAAACCTTCTAGTTTTATTCACATGTATTTTATTGTGTTTTTTACACAGGGCTTTGTTCATACTGGCCATGTCCTGATTTACTGAGCATTTTATTCCTTAAAACCTGAAGATAATAGTTTGGTTTTTTTTTTCCTGGCTGTTAACAATATTCTTTTGTTTTATAGAACAGATACCCCCTGTGTAAAAACCTTTGACTTCAATATGTCAACATAATGAAGCAATTAGTTGAAAACTCTCTTTATCCAGTTTTCAGATTTCTGGTGTTGTAGTTAATGTAAATTACTGCACCTTTAGATAAATAATGACTTGTTTGCATAGTTAAACAGAAAATTTCAGAAAGCTTGTGAAGAATCCATGTCTTATTTTAAGTAATCAAGTGAGGACGCTTTATTGTGATATCTATTTTTAAAAAGAAAACAATAAAGTACACATTTCACTTGTAGCGTCTCCAAAGGTTTTGCAGCTGAAAAATAAGTACAAATATGACGTCATTATTTTCTTAGTGGCACACGCATTACGTGCGCCTTGATATTATAACATTAGTATACTACTCAATTGTACGCATAAGCTTGTTTTTCTGCAGAAATGCAGGCTACTGTGAGTACTCTGTATAAAACGGGAGTTTTGTATGTAACATTTGGCTGCGTCTCCAGCTCCCCACTTTCGCCACCTCCTCCTCGTTGCCTTGGAGTGTGAAGAGTCGCTCTCTATCTACCCATCTACTAGCAGCATCCGAGTGAGTCACTGTCTTCTCCCTGTCTCCCGGGATGCCAAGCGCCTGTCATCGCCGTGGGCAGACCGGGCGTGGGTGAGAGTGGCAGAGCACCGTGGAAAGGGAAAAAAAGATAATGTGGGCGGTGTAGACGCTCAATTTGGCCCAGTGGCCGTCGTGAACCAAGAGGATTCAGGGCTTCACAAGGCCACTTGTTTGAAGAGTTGTGATGGATCACGTCAACGGCAACACGGTTTTAATGTCGGTGTTCTCTGTTCGGATAATTGTGGTTTGGTAGCTGTAGGCTTCTGTGACTTATGCTATGTGAAGTCATTAATTAAGGATGTAGCGCTGGCAGCAGAGGGAAGCAGTGTATGTTTGCAAATATCCTTCCAGCCTGTTGTTCTGTGAAAGCAAATACTACTGATGTGGTTACTCCAAAACAGTGTGTGGAATGGGGTCACATCTGGAGCGGCTTGTCTGTGACCCGGTTCGCGACGACACCAGTGAACAGCTTCATGACATCATGGGCTTTGTGTTTTTACGCGCGAATGAACCTGCGGCGCACAGGGGGCTCTGCGGCACCGATGTTCCAATGCGAGTGGAAGTGCAAAACATCATCAGCTGTCACTGTAGGGGCAGAGTGATCACAAAGGAACAGGAAAATGTATTTGTGCGGACAGAAGCAGGCACAAGGTCAGATCAGTCTGATGGCGGTGTTAAAAAGGGGAGGGGACCGACACACTCCCCACACTGCGACTCAATCCACCTGTCACCTCCTCATGTCC
This sequence comes from Stegastes partitus, assembly GCF_000690725.1. Lineage (NCBI taxonomy): Eukaryota > Metazoa > Chordata > Actinopteri > Pomacentridae > Stegastes > Stegastes partitus. The sequence goes on along the minus strand of NW_007578663.1, from coordinate 36,626 downwards.
CCCTGGATCTTTGTTTTGATGTGTAAAACTGGGCATTATATAAACGTGTATGAGTTTTCATTATGCCCAGTTTTACATGGAGAGCCCACGCAAAAAAAAAAAAAAAATCTCACAAAACCAAATTCGCATGCGCTCTTGCACTCTTAGCCAATTCATTAGTCTCTTTTTAATTCCAAAATATTCTCCGCAGTAGGTTTGGCTACAGCGTCCATGAGTTATTATGGTTTTGCATCAGTGACAAAGTCTAATCGGGAGGCTGGTTCATAAATCAGTTTTCCAGTGCACAATGAAAAGGGCGGTGGCACTGACAAAAAAAAAAAAAAAGAGGGAAAACGATTGTGCCAATTTCTCCCAAAAATCAGCGCACAGATGTCACTGGCAGCTCCATACGGCGCTCAGATTTGTAGAAAAGATGTATCGATAAAACTCCAGCGGTTTGGTCTTTTGGGGGTTTAAATTCTATTAGCTGGTGCTCGATCATTTCATCGGAGGTGCTGAAATGCAGCCAGCATCCTTTGAGCGAGAGGCTCTCCCTCCCCTTTTGCCCACAGACAGCATCGCCACATCGCAGCGAGAGAGAGAGAGAGAGAGAGAGAGGGAAGGAGGGAGGGAGAGAGAGAGAGAGAGATCGGGACCAATAGGCAGCATCAGTGAAAGGAGTCAGCCTTGCTAAGGGGATAAGATTAATTTAAAAAACATCACCCAGACAGACAAAGGAAAACATGGATGCACAGGAGATTTTTTCCTTTACGCAGGCACCGGAGAGGATGCGGTGTTTATCCTGCACATAGTCGGAGTTATGCACGGACTATTCCCTCGTTTTTAATGAGGCGGGTGGGGACCCACAGCAAGCTGAAAAGGCGGAAAGATTTCTCCAACCCGTCTTCAAATTCTGCCTGCCTGCGATGGCTGTAACGGCGCGATGCTGTTACAGTGTAAAGGATAATGTGCCTTTTTCTTTGTATTTGGTTCTATTCGTCCTCAGTGGCCTTACAAATGCACAAATTCGATACTCCATTCCGGAGGAGCTGGAGAACGGGGCTCTGGTCGGTGACATTGTCCGAGATTTGGGTCTGGATCTGAGAAAACTTTCCACCCGACGCATCAGAATCACATCGGACAGCGGACGGAGATATTTCACCATAAATCACAAAACCGGGAAGCTGGTGGTGAGTGACCGCATTGACCGAGAGACAGTTTGTGAATTCAGTGGCACCTGTTCGCGCAACCTGGAGGTGGTATTAGAGAACCCGCTGGAGGTGCACAACGTGGAGGTGGAGATTTTGGACGTGAACGATAACGCGCCACAGTTCCCTCGAGATGAATATCAGCTCGAGGTGGCGGAATCCGCGCTCACTGGGTCGCGGTTTCACATCGAGGGAGCTCAGGATGCAGACGACGGCTCCAACTCCGTGAAGCAGTACCGACTCAGCCCAAACGACCACCTCGCCCTGGACTCCATTAAACCATTTTCCAATAATAAGCACATCGAGCTCATTCTCAAAAAGCCCTTTGACCGGGAACAGGTTCCCTCTCATCAGCTCATCCTGACAGCTATGGATGGAGGCACCCCACAGCGAACTGGCACGGCCAAAATCAATGTCCGTATCCTTGATGCCAATGACAATGTGCCTGCATTTGACAGCTCTGTGTACAAAGTGAAACTGTCTGAGAACTCTCCAAAAGGTGCACTTGTAATTAAGTTAAATGCAACAGACCCTGATGAGGGCCCCAATGGAGACGTTTTTTACTCTTTCAGCAGTTACACACCAGAGAGAGTCAGACAGATGTTTTCAATGGACACAGACACTGGGGAAATTAGAGTGAAAAACAATATAGATTATGAGGAGACCAACTCACACGAAATGTACATACAGGCAATGGACAAGGGCCCAGCGCCTGTGGCAGTACACTGTAAAGTAGTAGTAGAAGTTTTAGATGTTAATGACAACATTCCTGAGATTGTGCTGTCTTCACTCTCCAGCCCTGTGCGTGAAGATGCCCGGGCTGACACAGTGGTAGCATTGATCAGTGTGAATGACCGTGACTCTGGACCAAACAAACAAGTAACCCTGGAAATCATGCCCCAATTGCCTTTCAAGATCAAGTCCTTCCGAAACCACTACACCATTGTCACAGCCGCCTTCCTGGATCGAGAAGCCATCTCGTCCTACAATGTCACAGTCAACGCTGTGGATGGAGGCACCCCACCCCTGTCATCTCAGATGACCTTTAAAGTGGACGTTGCGGACGTTAATGACAACCCACCTCGTTTTGAACAGACATCATATACAGTTTATATTACAGAGAACAATGCTCCCGGTGCATCTCTGTGTGTTGTCAAGGCCACAGACGCTGATGCTGGAGAAAATGCTCGCATCACCTATACTGTGCTCAATGACAACAACCACGGTATCCCTGTAGCCAGCTACGTCAGCATCAAACCTGACACAGGTGAGGCCTATGCCCTGCGAGCCTTCGACTTTGAGAAGCTGCGAGAGTTTCATTTTCAGATCAAAGCCCAGGACAACGGTGTGCCACCCCTCAGCCGTGTGGCCACAGTGTATGTTTACATCATGGATCAGAATGATCACGTGCCCAGAATAGTCTACCCACCCGCCAATGGGAGCCGCACCACAGAGACACTAATGAAAAACGCTGAAGCAGGAGTGTTGGTTAGCAAGGTTATGGCGTGGGACGGTGATGCAGGGCAGAATGCATGGCTGCTTTATGCCCTGGAGCAGCCCAACATGGACATTGATCTGTTCAAGGTGCATGAGCACACAGGTGAGATCCGCACCACAAGGCGTGTCATTGAAGATAACTCCACCTCCTTCATTCTGAGCGTCATGGTGCGCGACAACGGCCTCCCGCCACTCTCCTCCACCGCCACCATCTATGTGCATGTGATGGAGCTGCCTCCAAAACTGACCCCTGACCCCAAGCGCATTATCAGGCCCAACAGCCCCCTAATGTTCTCCAATGTCACTCTCTACCTCATCATTGCCCTGAGTGCCACAACCTTTGTATTTCTAGTCACTGTCTTTGTGCTGGCCATTGTCCGTTGCCATGCCTACTGTACCCAGCCTGGTTCCTGCTCCCCGTGTTGTGTGTCCAAGAAGAATATGCCAGAGGGGGGCACCGCAGCAGGTGGCGGTGGAGGAAGAGCTGCAGGTGGAGGTGGAGGTGGAGGTGGAGGAGGACAGCCGAACAACAATGTTGCCCTGCGCCGCGACCTCAAAGTGGAACCGCATTATATTGAAGTGCGGGGAAATGGGTCTTTGACCAAAACGTACTGTTACAAGACGTGCCTCACTGCCACGTCAGGAAGTGACACTTTTATGTTCTACAACACTGGACGGCCTCACAGTGGCACCTGGGGCTCGGGCTACGTCACCAGCCACAGTGGGCAGAGCCAGATATTTGTACGGCGTCTCAGTATGCCAGATGCAACTGCTATTCAGGTGTGTGTCAGCTGTGATGTTTGTATTTGTTGTTTTAAATTTCCTCACAACGATAAATGACTCGCAAAGCACAAGCCATAAAAGTACGATTCTTAGAGAGTTGTCGTTGAGGCTTTGCTCTAGGGCGGTGTTCTTGCAGTAAGATTGCAGTTGACATTTACAGCTGAGGAGCTGTTGAAGCCTTTGATCTGTTCTTCCGCTGTGTGATGTTTCAAAAAATATGTTTTATCGCTGCTTTTTCACTTTGTTTTTCTAGTGCGAAAGTGGCATATGAGCACTTATTCAGCGCTTTGGGGGCGGGGGGGTAGAAATGTTAACACCTGTGTGCCACTCCCAGGATTTGCTAAGCACTGTAAGTTCTCTCAAACTGCCTCTTGTGATTTGTGTCTATCAGGGTGAAGACATGCAGAGAGATACATATTTCAGTTATTACTTTTGCAGGGTTTATCATTTATCTTCAGGTCTGTAGTATGCATGTGGGTAGCTTCTCTGGATTGTGTGGTTATTTGAGTGGGTGTGTGGGCACATTCTAATGTGTTAGGCAAAGTTTTTGTGTGTGTCCTACACTTGCCAAAAGACCACTTGTTTAGTGATTCAGGGTGTAAAATGATAAAGATTGTTTGTCCTCTACAGTACGGAGGATATAACAGGTAGAACAATCTGTCTTTCGCTTTCTCGTTTATTGCTCCCTGTTACTATTTTCTCTTCAGAACAAACTAGTGGATTTTTAGAGCTTATTCACCTATGACCCCGCACAGCCTGTGCTATTTGTCAGCAGTGGGTCGTGTGCCACAATCTTCAAGTCCAGTCACTCCAGAGGGCACTGGCTGGTCATCTCTAAAGAGAGAGCGAGAGAGAGAGAGATTCTGGGAAATTGTGCAGCTTTGCAAGCCACAAGGACCACCAGTCCCACTGCACCAAAATATCTTCTTCTGGTCACGTACCTCTGTGGTGCTGAACAGTAAGCCAGACTTTGGGAATCGGTGAAGAAGGCAGAAATGAGGCAGAGACTTTGTCTGAGTTTCATTTAGATAAGAGCTTCATTTAATGGTTTCATAGCATTTTTACTCATTTGAAAGGTTGATAGCACAATACACAGCGTTGTTTGCATCATTCCAGTTACAGTAACACAAACAGTATTAATAAGATAAAGCAGACAGTATTTGTTTTCTGATAATCGTTTTTGCCCCAGAGCCTCCTCTGTGAGTCCATCTGTGCAGTGCAGAAAGCCTTGCAGGAAAAAATATGTGATTAAAAAAAAAAAAAAAAAGAGGAATCAAGAAATGTTTGAGGTAATTATTCAGTTGTCAGTTGACATGTTCCTCATTAAATGCCAGTCATGTTTGTTCTTGCTATGTAATTAAATAGCAGGGATGTGTTTTTCAGTGCTGTGTGTGGATTGGCTGCCTCTGCGCCGATGAGGCGGGGGATAAAAGGTGATTGGCCACAGTGTTGATGGCGGAGGTGTGAGCTCTGTATCCATGCTAGGAGTGCTCACTCAGGGGGAGAGGGAAGAATGGAGGAGAAGGCAAGAAACCGTTGACCAAACAAAAAGCTTTTTTTATTTTTTATTTTTATTCCCTGCTTTACAGTGTACTGTCGGGCAATTAAAAGAATACACTAAAAACCCTTGGGAATCTTTTTTTTTTTATATTTACACTTAATTTGGTTTCTTCCTGTTTAATGATGAAACAAAATGCATTGATTTCTCATTCTCATGACTTTTTTTTTTTTTCCTTTGCTGTGTTTGTTTTTGTTTGCATTTACTGTGTGAAATTGTATTATTCTTATTTTGCGTGTCTGCCTTCCCTTAGGAGTAGCCGTCATTAATCTGCAGACATGTTTAGGTTCCAGATGCTTCTATCTCGTGTGTGTATGGTCTAGTGTGTGTGATTTCATTTACCCCCATAAACACCATACGGCCAAGCAGACCAGTCTCCCTTTGGCCATTGCCGTGCAGGGCAAACATTTAGCAAAGCCGTTTAGTCCCATTTGTGGACAATCTGGTCTTATGTTGAGTGGGTAATTTATTTGTTGCCTCCCTCACTTTCTGTGCATTATGTAAAAACTAGCTTTTGTTTAACCAAGTGTTTATTGCAAGACTAACGTCTTTTTCTTTTCAGCATCAGTCTAAACTAGTGTTCCACCTACTGATTGCCTTTTTGGTCAGCAATTGTCTACATATAATCAAGTTCACTCTCTATTACCAGTATGGGTAGATGCTGCAGTGCTCTGTATCCCTGTCGACGTTCTGCTCAGTTTGAAAGACTCTAGGAGTAAAACCAGGCTCCTCTCATTAAGACCAAATATTGGATTTCAAGGGTGATGAATGTCCACTGCAGACTCATAGAGGTCAATGCAGCTTCAGCAGCAAGTGAACATCTGTCATATTTGAAAGGAAATGGGATTGCAAATGGGTCTCTGATGAACTGCATGGCCAAGCAAAGGGAATTTAGTATCTTCAGTCAAGTTGTTTTAGCTCTGTCGGTTGTTGAGGTTGAGATGAGAGAAAATGGCAATCTCATCTCAGTTACGTGGTCAGGTTAACAGCCCATTTTGCTGCGCTGTGAGTATGATCTTACAGGGGAATCTCAACCACTATATTTCAGCCCTCTAACCACATTTTTTCAGATTTTATGATGCCATATCTTTTTGTGCTTTTAGTAATAGGAACTTTGCAGAATACAAATACTAAAGTCTCATTTTAGGGTGTCACTAACAAATTGAATTATTGGCCCATAGACAGAGGTCGTGGTGGTGGGGTGTCCTGTTGCACTGTCTTTTTTAGAATTGTCTGAATCTAGGTGCAGAGGGAGTTAATCTGATATTTCCCCTCCCCCATTCTTCCTCCACCTGTGACCTTCACTGAACTAGAATGACAGAGGGCGGTGGGTGGAGAGTAAAATGTAGACTGGGCTCTGCAGTTACCATGGTGAGATGTGTCAGACTGACTCAGACAGACTATGTGCCAGTGAGACTCAAGGTTTTGATCAGTGTAAAGAGGATGTAACAGGGAGAACTGAGCAGCAGGAGAGCAGAGTGGGTGATGACTGTAAAGATGCAGAGTGGAGGAAAGTAGTTGGGTTTGGTGAGAAAGAAAAACACAGCAATTGTTGAAGGTTGTCAGAAAAACATTAATAAGCACTGTGGAAAACATGTTTCAGTAAGTTTGTGAAGACTGATTTGCACATTTTGAAACATTTTGTTTGAGTGGAAGAAGATGGAGAGGAAGAGACAGCAGCTATACATTTGAAATGAGTCTGTCAGTACATACAGCACCATGAGAGCTCTACAATCTTTCTATGGTAATGAACCTCGCCACGACCAGCCCAGTCTGAGAGGATGCTGTTCAGATATGTAGCTTGAGGTCTTATGTGTCACAGTACTTGGGTCAGCGGGCTACTGCCTGGAGTGAAATCTTTCAAAGTCATTTGTTTTTCAAAGTCATGTGTGGAAGTGGGGTGGGAGTGGGAGGAGGAGGAGGAGGAGGAGAGGGTGTGGGGGTGGGAGGAGATGAGTGCACCTACAAGCTTCGATTCATCACTCATTTCTCTCTGAAGACAGGGGCAAGCTGTCACTGCTATAATTGTGTGTGTGTGTGACTGAGTTGGTGTATTATTGTGTGTGCGGCGCACATGCACCAGCAGTTCTCACCATGACTTATTAATGAGATGGTATTGGCTTTCGCCTGTACTTAAGACTCAATTCCTCTCGCTCTCTCTTGCAGCCCAAGGCGCCGAATGCAGACTGGAGATATTCAGCCTCCCTGAGAGCAGGAGGTGTAATGCAGAGGTAAGCATCCCATTTCTACCTGTCACTTTCCTCTAAGTATCTCATCACATCTCACGAGTCACTTGCATCATATTTTGTTTTAGAACAAAATATATGTGCACTATTGTCCCAGCTAATAAGATTGAAGCAAATCCTGCATCATTTTGGGACTGATCTGAAGCACCACCCACCCTTCATTTCGACTGATTGCTATCTCAAATAAGTTGTCACAATGTTTCATGTAGCCACCCAACACAAGTATACGGTTGATTCTTGGAGCCATAAAACACATGGTCAAATACTGTACTACTGTTTGAAAAGATAAAATGGTGTGCACGTAAAACAAAAAGATTGCAAAGTCATTCTGCTGTCAGTTTAAGGGAGTGGTCCCGTTGTTCTGTTGCAAAGGCCAACAATATTAATTTGTTTTCTCTGTCATTATTGGTCCCCCTCAGAATGCCTGTTTTTTGTTTTTGTTTTTTTACGTATGTGTATACACATACAAATTTAACATTCTTTTAGACAGAGTAGTTTGGTGAAGTGATTGTAAAATTAACTGAGTAATCCTTTGTTTTAAAAGATAAAGAACCGTTTTATGTGCCATTGCCTTTTAGGGCTCCTGAGTTGGTTAAGCCTAGAGAACTACTTGATGCATATTTTTTGATATGATTATCGAGTCAGTTATCTTACTACCCAGATCAGACTGTTCCTTAAATATGATTTTGCTTAACTAATAGAAGATATGTACTCTGATGGTGATGTTTCTGTTGAAAATCTTTATTCTTTGTGTTGATTTTGAGTTGACATTAAGATCTGTTGCATAGTCTGATCCACTCTTGACATTTGACAAAATCTTTCTTGGTTGGTTGAAGCAGAAAAAAGCAACATCAACATGAAAAGGCTACATCGTGTCCCTGTTACATGTCCACCAGGTACAATGTGTACATGTCTTCAAAGGCCTACCCATCATATGCATTGTAGCCCAGACCACAAGCCAGTTGAGGCATTTGGATTCATTCATAGGTCTCTTCCAGGAAAGATGTCTGACATCATCTTTGCTGCAGCTGTTGCTCAGCTGTGGTGGCAACACCAAGGGGGAAGGGTTGAGACTTTGCATTCATCATTTCCAAAACACTACAATTCCATTTACATGTGTACCGTTATTTCTATTAAACAGAATCTATAGCTAAGGTAAAATTAAAGAAAACCCTGAATGTTTTACATTTGATTAAAGCATCTCATTTAAATGAGTAGAAATTATTACACTTTTAATGATACACAGGTGAATACAGAAGTGAATGTGATATAAGAGAGGAGAGACCCAGTGAAGAGACATGCAGAAGGAAACAGCTCTCTCAGTGTTATCATAGACAGATGGAGAACTGACAGGAGGGAAGAGTAAGCAGAGAGGGGGTCAGTGATGTATGAAGGTCGTCAGGTGGAAAGATGGCATATCAGGGACATAGAGATTGCTGCACGACTACACCGGTGGTCATATTACCCATAAGACATTGTGGTATTACCTGCTGTGGGACCAAATCAAGAGTCATGCAAATGAGATGGCACCATAATTACAAATAGACACAGGTTTAATGAGGTAGATGAGTTATCGCCATCTTCCCATCATATCTATCTTATCTAAGTAATCTATTTAATTAACATCTTATAAACGGTTGGCCATTTACAGAAAACAACTTCCTCTCCAAAACCTATGTTATGAAGAATATAGGTGATATGTCAAATGCATAGTTAGAATATTTGCACACACAATTTATCTTTGTCGCTATGGCAGTGTTATAGCAGAGACAGCCAAAGACATGCTCAGAGAGAGACATGGGTCTCCTGAGGCCCATTTGTACATGTACATGCATGTCGTAGCATGTGTTAATTTATACTGACGAGTCCTTTTTTTTTTTCTTTTTTTGGCTTGAGTGCTACTGACCCATCTGTAACCATAATGCAGTGCCTGATATCTTTGTCTCAGTGCATATGCAACCTAAACCATGTGTGCAGTTCAGATATGTTTTAAACAGAACTTATATAGATACAAATCGCATGCTTTCATTTGTTCACTCTGATGTCCAAATCAGATTAATAAAAGTATGTCATTCATGTTACACAGACTCCCTCATAATTACAGCAGATTAAGTAGAGTTAATGTGCTTGAGTGAACCAGACTAACATATTAAATCTTTATCGTGGCTCACTCCCTCTGATGTGTTTAAGATTGGCTATCACCCATGTTCCATTACCAAACATCACTGAATATTCATCTGTTTATACAGTGACATAATCAGAGCTTACAAACACCATGTAATGGCAGTGACCTATTAAATTTAATTTAATCTCTAGTGGAATACACAATGTTTCCCCCTACTTCCATTTTTAGGAGGTTGTGTTTAGGTTTACTTTGTCATCAAAGTAGTTATGAACTGAAACAAATACTTTTAATCGTACAAGAAAGTTTTAACACTGAATTGATGCATAAGTGTGTGGATACAGATAGAAGGATGAAGATGACTGATGAGGAATGAGGAAGAAGGACTGTCATTAGCTGGAAAGTGTATCATCTGTCCTGTATTTTCCATTCATATTTAATCAGTGTGCCCTGATGATGCTGGTCCTTAGCGGCACTTAAAATGGCCTCCGTCACCAAATGACTTCTCCTCCTGAGCCACTATACATAGATCTAGATGAATATGTGATGTAAAATGTAATTTCAACAAATTTTATCAATAATAAACAATAGACTTGACTCTTGCTTACAAAATTGTTTTCTCACTAGTTCTTGATACAGGTTCAAGGCTTTGATGGAGACTAAAAGTTTCTTTTTTCAAAGATGTGAAATTATTTTCAATGCCTCAGAAGCACACAAATTAGTTCACACAGTTCTCAGTAAACTTTTTAACCTCTGTCTGGAACTAGTTTTACTGTTAAAGGTGGTGGGGAGACGAGAAGACAGATGGATTAAAGTGAAATTGCAGCAGATCAAGATTGAGAATCACAGTAAGGCCTTAGTATAACAATTTAAATAGGTTTATGTATATTTCTGTATGTAGTTTATCGCTATTTGCTTGAACAAAAAAAATCGAGATCAAGACTTCCGAAATCTGCTGCTAAAACCACAATAAGAATCTGATTGTAGGAAACTGTTAAGTGAGCTGTACAGCCAAATCACAGCGGAGTAATTTCATATTTCTATCTGTCTTGTAGGATATCATGTTCACGGTGTAATGGCTCGTGACCAAGCTTCTAAGTTTGAAAAAGGCTCTGCCATTGTAGGATTGCGCAGTGACCCTTTTTCAGAGACACACTGGTTTCACTTAAAAATCTCATGTGTTTTCTTGACAATATTATCCTTCTCTTAAAAAAAAAAAACAGTCAGATGAAATAACTATGGTTTCTATCAGCATTCCTCTTCCTCCAAATGAATGTGAGTTTTTTTTTGTTTTGTTCTGTTTTGTTTTTTATATGAGAGCGTGCTGAAATGCCACATAGCGAGTGTGAGAATGTAAGAACTGCCATCTGTAATCCATAATCCACAAAATGTCAGGAAAATGTAGAGTGAAAATTTTAATCCTAATCTGAACATAGACTTTCTGGGATTGTATTTGCTGCACCATTAACCAACCTCTGAATCTGTATTAGTATCTAAGAAACATATGGGGATGAGAGAATTGGACATATAGGATCTTTTACTTAGGATGTACTTATACTATATACTTTTGCTTTTAGTTTAGTCATATTAAACTATAGACTTCGCCAAAACAAAGTCATGCTTATAGATGCCTTTTGTTGAGCAGTTTAAATCAACACATCTAAAATCAATCTGTACTGTATGTGAATACTTTTCTGGTGTTTAATATGTTCATGTGTATTTTTTGTGTTTCAGCTCAGTGCACATGGAAGAGTCCTCAGTTATGCAGGGAGCCCAGGGGGTCCTGGTTCAGAACTGGCCCACTGCATCCAGTGCTGCAGGTAAGAACCCATCAATCTACTATTACTTAAACCAAACACAACTAATTTAAACACTGTCTAAAGCACAGGGGAAAAAAAGAAATTTCAATGACATGAGCTATGTGCTCGGCACACATGGACCTGCAGTCCTGAGGGTCTAAAACAGAGATAACCATTCACAGTTATATTTAATAATTCTGTGTCCATCACATTCCTTGACACAGAGAACACCAGCAAAGACTAACATATAACCACAATCCTCAAGAGCTTATCAAACCACGAGAGAGTAATAAAATGAGGAAAACAGAGATATCGGCTACAAGATCGCCCGACCCCACTCCTACTACTTCCCGCTGCTACAGCAAGAGGAAATGACATGTGCTACGTAGGTGGAGATGGATATCTCTGCTCTCTGTAGCAGGAAGAGAGACAATTCAGAGAGGGAGAGAGAGACACAATAGTTGATTGGATTATCAGCAAGATGTTTATGGAGGCATAAGCCACTGAGCCACAGAGGACAAACATTAGAGAATACATTAGAGAAGAGTGATAATACATAATTACATTCTCTCTATTTTTAATGTGGATCTCTCTCAGTCTCTAGCTCTTTTATACACACACCCAAGAAGATCAAGATGAGGGGTGGGCAAAACTAATTTTCATTAATTATATTTGTAGCCTTTTCGTGATAACAGACAATCTGGATTCTGTACATCTGCACATTGTTAAAGGCATAGCACATTTTAATGTTGTTTTGTAGTGATAGGTTTTAGTATTGCTTTCATGTAGGAGACATATCGTGACTGTTTTGAGATGGACATTTTGATTGCAGTTATTGAAGTCCCAAATTTGATTCAAATTCAAAGTGTTTTATGATAGTATTAGCAGCATTTTTGCTGTGAAACATCTGCATGCAAGTGATGCATTGTTCTTTTCAAGTATGCAGAAATACTGCAAGAGTGGAACAGACTTGCAAGGTGAGTTTCCACCTCACTTATAAAGTTGCAAGATTTATCCTTATTAATACTCTCAATGGCACTTAATGGAAAGAAAGAATTTTATTTACAGACAACAGGACATTAAACAGTTTTGGACATCTGGCCTTCGTCGGGTTGGAGAAGACCATACGAAAGCACTGCAAAAGAGTTTATTAGAAAACAGTACCAGATGAATCCTGAGAACAGAAACATTGGTGCAATAACAAAAAAAATCTAAATGACAGCACAACCATTGATAGAGGACCTTTCACAAACATTGTAATGTGAATGGCATTGCAATGGATGACATATTCACTGCTCCTAACCAGGATGTCTGACCAAAGATGAGCTGTTTGCACAGTGGGAGCACCCTCCATGGAGAATTCAGTTGTCACTTCAGGACTTTTTTCCCCATGATGACAGGGAAGTGGGGTCAAAAAGGATTAAGAGTAAAACAGAGAAAAGAGTAGCCTGGTAGAGAAAAGGGGGGAAGACAGGTGGAAAACTGAGACGGACGGTGGAATGGGAGGACTGGAACAAGGACGAAAGTGCAATTAAATTTAGATAAAGAGGTGATTTGTTGTAATTAAGAATGTAGGGCTGGCTTGGCCTGGTGTCTTTTATAGACAGGAGGCGGGGGGCTCGGCAAGCAGACAAACTACCCACACAGTAACTACTGTCTCTTCCTATCCACACTCACGTACACACAGCCTCCTCCGCTCTGCCATCGATTTCTTGCCTTGGCTGAGGATTTACAGCCTGCAGGCACTTCAAAACATGAGAGAGAGAATGGAGAGAAAGATGGATAGAAAAGCAGGGAGAGAGGGACAGAGAGCCAGAGAGAGAGAGAGAGAGAGAGAGAGGGAGGGAGGGAGGGACAGAGAGAGAGAACAGAACAGACAGAAGTGACGTCTTAAGGGTGGGTCAGTGGTAACAAGATCAACTGGTGAGGATTTAACGTGGTATAATTAAGCTGTGGCAGTTTGAGAACAACACACTGTTTTACACGCTAACCTTGCTTTGCCTGAGGGCTAACTGACCCTTCTTTATCTCACTGTTGACTAGGTTAAGAAGGGAAATATTAGCTGAGGGCTCGAATAGCTTCAAGTCAAATTTTAGGGTTGGGGTAAGAATAATTCAAGATAAAGAGTGTCATATTCTATGAAAACATTTTTTTTTCAAGAGCTGCCTTACTGAAAGACAAGATTAAGGATAATTTATGTTCTGACTTTCAAGCTGATTCTGTTGTCATGTCTCAGTAACGAGAGAAATTGAGATATTGATTCGATGTGGCCTGTCACATCACAATGAGTCATAGGCATAACGCTATTTATACCAATATCATCTTGTTTGTTTTGCAGACTGTAGTCTTTAGATGGGTTTGTTGAGGGAATTATTTGAGTCTGGGTGCTGTACCTACAGGGTGCTGTCTTGGCGCACAGTCTATTTTTCGCTTCACTCAGAGGTACAGCTGACAACGCCCCTGTTTCTTCCCCCTCTATTTAGAATCTGCAGATTTGTGCACTGGCATCAGTTTGTGTGTCTGTGTCGTTGTTTAGTGTTTTCGTGTGTACATGCCTGTTTGTGCTTGGCTGTGTTTCCAAGTGTGTTTTGGCTGCCTACTTTGTGTGCTGCTCCTGCTGTGACAGATGGAGCGCAGCCCACGCCCAGATTAACAGACCCACATTAATGAAATCAGGGTTCTGCTTGGTGTCTGCCTCTCTCTTCCTATCTGTCCCTCTCTCCCTCCATGTCTTCGTCATCTGTCTCTTGTCTTTAAACCAAGTGCACAGAAGGGTTTAGAGACAACTCTGCAGAATTTCAACAATTCCCTCGTGAGATGAGAACAGAGGGATTGGAGGGAGGGAGATGGGAGGGTTGCGAAGAAAAAGGTTGATAATAAATAATAAGCAATGATGGATACAGTGGATAAGAAGGTAGACAAGGGATGAAGTGTTAGGGAGGAAGTGGCAATTAGTAAATCAGAGTGATTGCAACAAAGTCTGCGAAGGAAAGAGAGGGAGCTGTATGAGGCTGCTGTTGCTAGGGGAGAGTGGTTAGACTAGAGAGGGCGGGAAGGAGGGAGGAAGGAAGGGAGGGAGAGGGAGAGAGAGCTCCCAGCATTATTCTCCATCAGCATAAGCACTGTCACCATGACTCCTACCAATGTCCTACTGCTTCACTAGAGGATGTAGTTTCCACGGCAACCATTCATGGCCCCGAATATTGGCAGTAGAGGGAGGAAGGGGAGGGTGCTGTTTTATAGAGGGGGGTGCAAACATATGGTGTGGGACAAAAGGTACCGAAGGAGGGCGAGAAAAGGGGGGGGGAGAAAAAAAAGCAGACTGTAGCATCAGGTGAAGGGCAAGACAAAGGAAAGTAAGATGTACGTACATGAGCAAAAAGCTAAAACAGTGGGAGAGCGTGATAGAGTAAAAGGAGGAATAGAGTATTTGGGAAGTGAGAGTTGGAGGTAAGGGTTGTTAAGGGAAGGAGACAGCAGAGCAGTGAGTAACAGGAGGAGAGTGACCTACATTCACTGGGGCGGTGGTGTACTGCAGAGGTGGATGCAGGTTTACGATTTTCTGTATCACCCTCCGTCTTACACGCACACACAAACCGAAACATTCGAAGTTAATGGCAATCAACTGCAGCAGGCGCCTTTTAAAGCAAAAATAAACTCAAGAGTAAAGGCAAACAGCCAAGTGAGGGTGGTGCTGTGGAGAGAAGCAAGAGGAGACTCTACTTAGGATTTATGCTGCAGTTTGCTCGTTCGGAATTTCATCATATGAACTTCTGGGATCATAGCCTCATCAACTTACATGTTCTTGTTTTTAAATCCTATCAGAAAAGAGATGTGAATTTGGATAAATCAAATTCTGAGTTTGTTCTATCCATAATGAAAAGATAAAGAGGTAGAAAAAGAAGAGGTAAAGATAGACACATGAATAAATTCAGGACTGTTTATCATACTTTGTGGCTGCAGTCTTCCGGTTAAGGTGTGTGTGCTGTGAAAGTATTTTTGGCAAAATCAGAAAGGTAAGGCAGAACAGTGTGGAAGCTACCAGGGACTTTTCACTGTTTCTGCATCCCTCCACCCCATTCCCTACTCAGTTATTTGCTTTCCTTTATTGTCACCCTGCTTTTTGTTCCATCCTGTGCTCTCCGAGTCTTTAAATATCTCGCCAGTTCTCTCCCTCTTTCTCTCTCTGGAGACCGAATCAATTACAATTCTTTTTTTTTTGCATAGCACCTGCACATAATAAAATGCACTGTACACATTCAGATACCCAGATAACAACTCAAACTTTCACACCGACACCAAAATGCATTGTTATTTTTGTCAGTTTTTAATCATCTCACAAGGGACTGCTTGTGTCCACCATCTGCGACATGATCTAGCTGGGAGCAGACAGCAAGGTGTTCAATGTGGCATGAAACCCAAACGGGCATGCATACAAGATTGTATACACATGCATATGTAAAGGCATGATTGCTCTTGAAAGCCTGCAATCAGTCATCGGTGTTGTATTTTTTACTCTTCACTATTTCTTTATTTAATTTACTGTTAGCAGATTTTGGAATATATGGTAATTTATGCAGGCCCCCAAATGTATTCCTCTCTCACCACAAAGGCAAAGCAGTGAAAACACGAACACATGAATAAAATTAGGTTTTTGAGTAGACAGCAACATCGCATTTTGTTTTTATCAACGTGTGCACACTCACGCACTGCATGGCACACAAACAGACACAGGTGCCGTCTTGGATAAGGGTGTGGTCCCAGCTGAGCGTTTGCCATCATAACAATCACAGATTTCTCCACCACTGCAGTGTGGGAGAAAAGAATAACACCCTAAGGATCTTTTAATCCTTTTTTTTTTCTTCTCTGCTCCCACCCTCCGTTTTGGTGGTGAGCATCGTGTTTCATATTCTGCATCCTTGCACTTCCTGGCCCCTCTTCCTCCTCCTCCTCCTCCTCCTCCCCCTCCCTCCTTCCTTTCTTCCTCAACTCGTTATGTAACGCTGCACTGCGCTCCACTGCGCTTCTGCCTAACTGGCCGATGGTAGGGCAAGACAAGTGGATGAATAAAGTAGACGTGGCAAAATGAAGCTTTGGTGATTTAAGTGGCTGTGAAAACCTTTGGCAACATAGGGGAACAAAGGGACATTCACAGGGTGAGAAGCTGCTCCGAAGACTCCAGAAACCAAGCTTAGCAGAGCATACAGAAAACATCACAGGCTGTTATGCAGATTTATTGATTATAGTGGCTTGTATTGATCTAAAATTGCATACATACAAAAGCAGCAGGTTTGAAGTAGTGCGGGTTGCAGACACATGCCCACAGTCATGACTGTGAAACAAATAACTATCCTTGTCTCTCATGTGTCTGGTAGTTATCAGTGATGGACAAGCTGTTTAATACCCAATCACATCAGTGTTACCCTAAACATTAATAGGCATGATTAAGAGTCTGGTCAATAACTGGCAGAGACGGGTGTTGGCTGACTGAGTTTTCACGCTAGATTAGATGAAAGGTCAGGGGAGAGCTAGACAGAATGGTGGTGGGTTGGGAGGCAGAGAGAAAAGAAAGAAATGAGGTTGTGCAAGAGGAACTGAAAAGGAAAGCAGTTTTTGCTCTGATCAGCCATCAATAAATCAGTTAGGTGCAATGGTGTGGAGATCATGATTGGGTTAGGTAAGGCTGTTACCATCGTGAAGGAGGAAGCACAGGAAATAGGCAGAGTGTAAAAGAATTAAGAAAAAAAAGAATAGCCGTATAGGAGAATACATCAAAGGGGTAAATATAGAAGTGATGGATGCACAGTCTCCCTCTCAGGTCAAATTCACATCACTGTTTATCACTGTGGTCAGTATCATCAAAATGACGTGTTGTTAGAAATGTTGAAAAGTACAAAATGAAACTCCGAGAGCAGTGCAGACTGTTGTGATGTCCCAGTGTCGCCACAGTTTACCATAACCAGACGACAGTGTCTCAAATGATCCCGCCTTTTTTAATCCAGCATAAGAAATTGTCCCTTTTTATGAGAGTTTCTCTGCTCTGCCCTTCTCCATCTGCCTGCTCTCAGTATGACTCATCACTCTCCAGGGTGTTGTTTTGTTTATGAATGTAAGTTTACACAGAGGCACTGCAGCCTCATCAAGTTCCCACATTAGGTTAGACAGGTAATTTCTTCGAGGTAAAAGAGTGGACACTTCAGAGCAAAACATTGCCAGCACTCTAGTATCCTACATATAGTGTTTTTGTGCTCCTTTTCTTCGTTTCTGGTGTTCTTTTGTGATTATAAAAATCAGTTTCATGCCTCCGCTGGGGGATTCAGATGAGGACTTATCCTCTGGGGAAAGACTCTTGCCTTTTGAATGAATGTGACTTTTTCTGTCACTGCATCTACTTGTAGAGAAAGCATTGACTGGATCTAGCCTGTCCTGTCCTAATCTTCTCAATGCCTTTGTCAAATTGTGTCTTGTCTCTGCAGACATTTTTCGGGGAATCGTGATGTGGAAAAATTCAAACACATGACCCACTTAACTCTTGTATGGTGGTTAAAAATACCCATGGGGATTAAACACACTGATGAGATTTCAGACTATAGGGCTCTATCTAATGTTTATTTTAGTTATTTAGAAATGTGTGGATTATTGGAGGAATTGTTTTGTATAAATAATGCCAAAAAATTATGTAAATTCTTCACGTCAAAATGTTGTTATTCCTAAGGCAACTTCTTTAAATTACTTGTTCAACCAATAGTTAAAACACAGATATACAATTTACTATGTTTCACATTTACGAAAGAGTACATGAAACCTAAGAATATTTGTCATTTTTGCTGAAAAATCAGCTGAATGAAGAATCGATCATCCCAGTAGTTGTTCAGTTATTTTCTGCGTCTTATTACGGAATCATTTCAACTGTAATTTGACAAGATGTTCTGAAAACCGTCACTTGATTTTGTGTTTTTGTTCACACAGTCAGACATAAAATGGAATAGTCACTGTCTGCTTTAACTGGGGTAGTTCCCCTAGAGAACGAGGAGCTTTAGAGCATTGCGTGCCTCTGTGAATGATTAGGATTGTATGCCAAGCAGGACACATTATGTTTGCTGGGGATTTGCTCCATAAATCCTTCACTGTTTGCAGATCTCACTGATAGTTGGTAATTGAAAATGGTAAAATACGGAAAGGAAAAAAGTGAGAAGAGTGAGCAAAAACAAAATTAAAACTAGGGATAAAAATTTAAATTCAGATTAAGAATCAAATTCGTTGTGATTATTCATCATCTTGCAGCTGTATAGCAGTGCTTTGTTTGACCACGAACACATTAACTGGAATATGAGACTCATTTTCTGTCTCTGTGATTTATGCTTAAGCACTATGTGGTATCATAGGTCACCTTAATTGGATAAGTTTCACTTTATAAATTCAAATACTTGTTCCCTGCCTTGTCTTACACCTGAAATTACATTCATAGTTTAGTCAGAACTATGCTGGTCCTAGGTGCACAGACTGTGTGGGCATCATTTTTGTTCATGTTGGTGTAGCAGAACCACTTTCAAATAGATGGAAGATGGAAAATAAAACGGGACGGTATAGTGATTGAGAAACTCATTATGAGCAAGTCACCTCTCTGGTTTCATTCCTCTGAAGCAGCTGTGCCAATCAAAGAGGTGTATTATAGCAAGAGCTCAACAAATGAGAATGTTTTTGTCTGAATAGTGCAGAGCAGCACAACATGAATTCACAGCGCCACAATTTTGCAGCTAGAGGCAGATGTTGTGTGTGTTTGTTTTTTTAATTTAATTGTACAATGATGATAAAATTATAGATAGTAAAAATGTTGATCTCCCCATTCATATCACCACATTATTCCAATATTATCAGTTGTAATTCTGCATTCCTGATACTGTAATTGTAATGTAAAACACAAAGTGTTACATTTGCAAACAATGAAATTGGAAAGGGGGAAATAACACACAGAATTAATTAGCTGCTGTAATACAATATATAATACTTTTGTATGGCTCTTTTTAAATTAGAGGGTTCAGATTCATCAAATATCTGTTATGCTGCCTTCAGATGGCTGTATGGGTTTAATGAACAAAAAGCAAAGCTTTTTATGTCTTAAAAGTAGCTATGGACAACAGGTAATGTAAGGATAGCTTCTATTCATTTATACATAAATGAAAGCTGGCATTGAGGCTGTAACTGCAACAGTTTTTTGCTTGCTAAACTAATTTACTAGTTGATGACTGATTGATTTAAAGGTCCTATTTACATTTGGATCATTTGTTGAGCATATACTTTGCTCTTCTTAAAAATCACCAAACTGGCAGCATATGAATGTTAACACCTGAAACAGACATGGTTCTGAGACATCTATTCTCAGCGCAAACTCTATGACACATTTTCTGCCCAAATACCAACCACTCTCTTTGCACTGCCTCATTTGAATGAACCTCCCACCTGTTCACGCCTCTCCTCCCACCTGTGCACTCTGTGTTTGGCACCGAAATACCACACAGTTGCACAAAGCAAATTTCAAGGTCAGGATATTGCCAAACTGTTGGAGCACTGCTTGTCGCACTGCCACAAAAACAGGGCACTTTACATCTAGCTTTATTTGCATATTTAGGATGGCATTTGATTTGAAATATATCAAAGCCAAACATATTGTCGAGAATGTGAAGCTAGATAAGTAATAAAAGACTAAGGTAATTTTGAAGGCTGGTGTTCTTTGCCCTGGGTACTGGATGAGGTCAGGCGTCTTTTCCCAGACACTGTTCCTTCTGGTTGAATGGAGCCAGGCTCAGTTAATCCCCCCCTTTGGACAGAACTCAGGAAAGGAGTCAGGGAAATAAAAGGAACATGTGAGGCAAGTATGGCAAGTAGGTCATCGCTTTGAGGAACCAACCAAAGTGACTATGTTTCATTTGGTTACTTTCTGCACAATGACAAATTCCAATACAATGGAGTAAGGGTGTGATCACTTCATTGAACATCGTCATGTTAGATGTCCATGCATTCCTAAATACAATAACACCTGCTCAATAATTGTCTTATCTGCTGTGGAGTGTTCTTTGCAGCATGGAGTTATTTGTGTACACCATTGACAAGACATGTATGTTCACCGGTAGATTAGTTGAGAGTACAAAACATTTGGCAACCAGGAAGGCATAATCTTCACCATAAGCAGACATCTATTGAAACAATTAGAGCTGCACACAGCAGCAGATAGATTTATCTGGTTTAAGTAATATGTGACTTTTCTTACAAACCAGTTTAGTTAAATTCCATTAAAATACCCCAGTTTTGCTTCATGACATTTCTTAGCCTTTAACATAATAATGAAAGCTTTAATGTTTCATCAAACAGTGCCGCGGATGTTAGCTTTGGCTTGGAGGGAGCCTTTGATTCATTGCCCACTTAGCCGTCTCTTCCTGGAAACCTCCCTTCAGGTTCAACCACCTCCCACCTTTTATAGCATGTCAGGGCTGTTCCCACCTCTCAAAGCTGACTAAGGTTTTTACATCAGCTGCTGTGAAGATCAGTAAAGTTTGATTGCAGCTAGATATTTTAAAAAGTAGACCTGATTTATGTACATAAAAGCACAGAGCATATCTGAACTGTGCCTTTCATTTAATTCTCAGTTGCTGATTACATGGTGAACCATTGAGTTTACCTCCTGCAGGCTTTTTGTGTAAGCTCATGCAATGCAGTTCAGGAGTGAGATTTGCCTGACATCAGTAGGTTTTTAGGAGAAATCAAAATGTAGCAGTACGAGATGGTCATTAATTATTTAATGACAGGCTGCAGTCAAACTCTGATTAAGAAAAATATGTAAACTAATGCAGCAGGGGTCATAAATATACATCTGATGAAACCAAAAAGAGTTGAAAGGAATAAAATAACGCAAAGAAAGCAAGAACTTGATCGCCGAGCACATAAGCAACTCATCATCAAATGAAACAGATTGCCCCTTTACAGAGTATAGGTGTGTACACATAACATTTGGTCATTTTCAAAACCACAACTGCTTGTCATAGAACAGTAGTAAATAATAACCCATCATCCCTCTGTCTACGTTTCTTTCAGATGGTGAAGGGGGAGAGGTTTCACCCCCAATGGGTGCTGGAGTAGACAGCAACAGCTGGCACTTTCGCTACGGCCCGGGAGGACCTGGTGCACCCCCACAGCACCTGAAGCCTGGTGAGGTTCCTCCAGAAGCCTTCATCATCCCCGGCTCCCCTGCCATAATATCCATTAGACAGAACCAGGGAGGAGAGGACGACAAGAGCGATTTCATCACCTTTGGAAAGAAAGAGGAGGCCAAGAAGAAAAAGAAGAAGAAGAAGGAGAAGAAAGACAAGAAGGATAAGGGCAAGGATGATGGAGATGAGTAGAGGAGCAAAGAGCAAAAAAAGCAAAGAAGAAAAGGGCGTTGTTAAAACAGAGGTACCAACCAAAGTCCATTGGGCAAAAAGAAAATGTAAAAACTGTTATAGCTTTTCCAATTTCATCATATTACCGATAATCACTGGTAACATTTTAAAGATCTTTTTGTTGTGAACCTGGCCTTACCAAGATTTGTTTTACCTTCAGTTCCTTACTGAAGTAAATTATTGATCTTGCCTTGATATAATAAATGATACGATACACAATAAATGATAGAATTTTCTCCACGCCCCTATGTGCCTATACACTCTGAGTCAACTCATGTCATCCTTTCAAGTAAGGAAGGACCACTCTTTGCCCTTGTCTTGAAATTTACTCCTTTAACCCACTGGGCATGTTGGCACCTCTGTCTTACCCCCTCCCCAACGACGATGTGTAAACCATTCTCTCTTAGAGGAGACAAATACTTTGTACAAGAACAACAAAAAGCTGTGCCAGCCAAGGAAAAGAAGAAACACGAAGACTGAGACCGATGTATGCAGTCTGGAGCTGGACACACTATACTTGTAAATAGCACAGGCGAGAGTCACCGAAACTAAGGCTAACATGACACTGCTGCAGATTCCTCTGGTAATTACCAACAGTGTTTCCTGAGCTCTCAATGAAACCACATGCACATACGCATGCTCACACATTCAAACATGCAAACACAAACTTACCATGGCGAAGTGGACACAGAAAGCACTTGAGACCTAGAAAGAGGAAGAGAAGTTAAAAAATGGGATAAAGTCAACTGGTAAAAAAGAAATGTGCTTAAAACTAGACACTGCAAGCTTTTTGCCCTGCACAGTCGCCTATGAGGTGCACATGTACATCAACTCTCAGGATGGAAGCAGCATCCTTTGCAGTCACTCTGTATTTGCTCACTGCATTGAAAGGACACAAAGAGATTCATCTCCTGCCAGAACCCCAACTGAGGAATGCAGAGAGCACTGGAAAGATGGAGAGATGGGAAGATACCTCACATTCTCCTGAGGATCACAGAGGGGAGAGTCCAGCTGAGCTGGCTTGTGACTCCGCGTTCAGTCAGTGGACTCTGATGAAACCTTACAGAATATTAGGAGAGATTTTGATAACACCGTCTCTTCTCCCCCTGCTGCAGCAAAAGCCTATTGCTTTCTGCTTTGAATGTTTGGTAGCAACCAGTCCTTACCTAATACCTTGAGTTTACAAATGCTCACCTGCTTGTACTTGCCCTAAGCTGCCACGAGCCCTCTTCTCCTCCCCAAACCGCCTTTTACCCCACTGTCACCCATCCCACTGACTGCCTCTTCATGTGACAATGAAGTTTGTGAACTTTTTCTGTTTTCATTTATCCTCTAAAGAGATTCATTATTACATTCTGTGGCATTTTTTTTTCATTGTTGTTTTCTTCCTCATAGCTTTAACTGCTTTTTGCTTGACATGCTCACCCCTCATTTACCCTCTAATACTGACCCTAACCCCCATTCTGACCCCCTGCTCAGGATCAGTCCTGGGAATGGCCTGCTCTGAACATTGTGGTGTGCTGAGAACAGCATGGAGTAATGTGGACGAGGCCTAGGGAATCCCAGTCGGGGGTCTGTGCCCTGAACTCTTGTCAGATGTTTCTCAAGTGCAAAACGGTTCAGTGCTTTTAACTTGTGAATACTACAGTATGCGGTTCATTTGTTGTTTGTAGCCACTGATGAGAGGGGACCAGGTGGGATGAGGCCGATTACAGGGACTGTGGAGGACCGGGATAAAGTGAGGAGACAGGTGCCGTGGGCTGGCCCTCCACCTCCATGTACACAAGAAGAAAAGCTCTCCAACTTGATTGTTTAGGATCGCTGAGTCACATGTTAGCTTTTATGTACGCTGTAAATGTAGCGTAGACTTTTCATAGATTGTCTCCACATTAGCAATTGAAACTTGATGAAAAATATGGGCATCTAGGGATTCCCATCCCAGAGCTGTATCCCACCAATCCTCTCTCAGGAGGTTTTGAAAAAGGGGCACACACATGCCTCATGACCTGCTTCTGTTGGTTCCCTTCCTCTGCCTGTAACTTGTTGCCACATCCCAGAGTTTTGCGGCTCAGTATGACGTCACTCCATTAAGTGGCTGCTGCATGTACTGCTCTAAGGAAACACATACTATATAGAGAAATATATATATAAATAGATAGATGGCTATGATTTTATTCTTTTGTATTATCATTTTTCTTCATTACTCGCACAGGAGATATTTGTATGTACTTCTGTCTCTGCCAAACATCTATGTACTACAATCTTCACGCTCCACAGATGTTGTATGGCATCCACTAAACCTCTTTAGATATTTGTAAATGCTATAGTGTGATACCTTTCAACGCAAGTTTATTATTTTTCTTTTACGAAATATGATTTTTTTGCTTTTGAGAACAAGCAAAGCAAGAAA
Source organism: Stegastes partitus (assembly GCF_000690725.1). Taxonomy (NCBI): domain Eukaryota; kingdom Metazoa; phylum Chordata; class Actinopteri; family Pomacentridae; genus Stegastes; species Stegastes partitus. The sequence continues at coordinate 12,588 of NW_007578663.1, read as the reverse complement.
AAAAAATGAAAAAAAATCACTTTGTGTCTGGCTTTGACATGACGATCTAACTAACACTGTATTATTGTAACTGAAATATGTATGATCCTATGATGAGCTATCACTTCCCTTTCACTCTTATAAAAAGAAAAATGACAGAAAAAAAAATCCAATGTAAAAAAAAAAAGTATATGTAGTGTATGCTTGTGTTTAGTGAGCGTTCATGCTGTCATTCTTTCCCAATGTATGGTGGTGAACTATGGTGGCAATGTGCTGTCCTAAATGGATGAGCCGAGATCTGTTGTAAACCCTTTTTTGTACACCCTCTCATCAACTGTGACAGTGAAGTAGTGAATTTCATTTATTTCATTTATTTTCTGACTTTTTATTTTACCTAAATGGATACAGTGGTAATGTGTTTGGTTTATAAATCACTAATAAAGTTTTCTTTCTTAAAAACAAAATTGAATTCATTTTTTGGGTGGTATTTGTGTGTGTGCATGTGTGCATTGGCCCTGTGATGTTTCTTTGTCATCTGAAAGTAAATCAAACTATAATAAAGTTTTTGATTTAGCTTAGGTTTTTCTTAAAACCGTTGCCTTTTAGAGTACCTACCTCATTTGTGTTTTTTAAATACTGTGCGGTAAATGAGACCATTTAATTAAAGGTAGACTTATGTAATAAAAACCTTAATTAGAAATCAGAATTGTGCTTGTTTTACAGAGACTGTTCCTCATTAAGTGTTTTTTAAAAGGGTCAACCCAACACTCTAGAGGAAAGACTAGATCAGTAAAAGGGAGAAAGAGTGCATTTTTTCACTGAAGGCAGGACTGACAAGCTATCTGCAGGCTGGTCTTTTCAATCACACATGTTCACATCTGACTTTTTTCTCTGGCCTGACAAGTAGTCACTCATAAAGGCTTGTACCCTGCAGCGATGAAAGACAGGCAGAATGATCTGCCGAGCCCGGATACTGAACTTCTTGCTGAAAGGATGGTCACAGATGGTCCAAATGGTCCCTTGTGAAAGGAAGCTTCCAGACGCAGCATAATTTAATAGAGTGGCTAAGTAGATTTATTGTATCCCAGTGGGTAAGTTTGTTGTAAAAAAAAAAAAAATACAATAGAGAGGCATCAGTCATGCTGGCCTAGATAAAACAGAGTATTGATAATCAATACTTTTATCCAGTCATCTACTCAGGCAGGCAGCTCAATAGTTTCCTAAAAGGTTATTTAGACCTCTAGGAAAAACAACAAATTTCCCATTTTGTTGTTATTTGTTGTCTGGGGGTGAAAAGGAATAGCCTTTTTATTGCTGAAAATTAAATATGTGTTTTGTACTGATACTGCTCTTGAAATATATAAAAATCTAGATGTCTCTTTGTCACCAGTTTTGGCTTTCATCTTTCATCCTGAGAGGGGAGACAGTGATGAAAGAGGTTCAAGAGTTCATGTAAAAAAAAAAAAAAAAAGAATGCTTGCAAAAATGTTACATTCCATTCTGTATTCCATTCTCTCTGGGAGACAGATAAAATTGTTTCTATGGTTACAGCTATTTGGGGAATAGTCTCTATAGCAACAGCCTTATATACTTAGCAAACAGGGAAACAGTAGGGTGCCCAGGATGGGGTCAAGGGTGTGTCTTTTCATATGCCGCAGACAGCACTTCACAGATGCTGCTGATCTGATGATGCAATACTGCAAACAATCAGTCTCTCTGCCTCCTTACTGGCATTTTACAGTAAAGAACAGAAGATCCACGCAAAAGCAACACTTTAACAAATAACATTTACACCCACACATTCAAAATGCCTTATTCCCATGAGTATTCACATTCAAATGTGTTCTGGTCTTTCTGAATTTTGGCTAATTTGAGTTATGCAAACAAATTAATAAACAAACCAGTTGGCTCAGTGTGCAGAAAAGCAGCCTGCAGTGTTTGGTCTGCAGAGAAGAGACTCTCTGGCTAATGAATATGGATATATACTATGGCAGAGTGAGCAGAGCTGTGCAAGCAAAGCTGTGGGCCACTGTGTTCATGCTCTTTCTGTGCTGTCCAGTTCACAGACTAAAGTTGAAATGCAGGATAAACACAGGCTACACATAATTGTACATTGCATGGGTCTACATGACTTGTGCAAAATAGAACTGAAAGAATTAACAGATGGAGGCCAAATAGTGATTATTCTACACTGGAGCTAAAGTGTGCATGTGTGTGTAGTAGTGGGTGAGTTGGCTGGTGATGTTGCCAGCTGCAGTGACTCAGCAAAGCCATCATCCTGCCGAGAAAGGCAAAATGGAATGACTTGGATGAAGATGTTGAGATTAATGTGCACAATAATTTTGGCCCGTGGCAAAAACAGCTCCACACTTCACACTGTAGAGGCACAGTGTATGTGTGAAACTGCATTAGAGTTAATGAGAGAGGGTGGGACCGAAGGTTTAGGATTAAATGGATTTGTTGTTAGTCTCTCATGGTTAGGACAAATTATCTTTACTGGTTTACTGGTTGCTGAAACATATATTGTACCCAAGTACAAATTTGGTCTTGATAGTAGAGCTGGTGGTTAATGGAGTTTTGATTTTGTGTTTATTTGCCTGATGTTTTATCATGTCTATTTTCTAAGTGTATGTTGTTCTTGTTTGTTTGTTTGTTTGTTTGTTTGTTTTACAACAACTGGCTGTTATCTTTTACTTCTACAACTCAAGCATTATTGTTGGCTTCCTCCCAGGTACTGCAGATACTAATTATCCAACATTTGATTAAATGAAAAGCTACACATGACACAAGCTTCCACCGTAAACTGAAGTGTAGTCTCCCTATTTTCAGACCCCAGCCTGCAATAGCACAAACATCACACAGTTAGAAATCGCTTAATAAGTTACTATGCCAGCAGCTGGGCTCAGTGTTGTGTGTCTTTGGAGAAAGAAGACAGATTTACCTACTTCTTAAAAAAACCTGAGCATGATTACAATCATCAACCCCTGTGTCAGGCGCCAGGAGCCAGAAAGCAAATGAAACGTGTACCAGAATTATTGGACTTCATGAACCATAATGCAATGCGTGCAGGACGTGGAATGTCGGTTTATGAACCGTGTTTAAAGCTCAAGCATCTTATATTTTCAGTTTGATACATTTGACAAGGAAATTGGCCTATTGTCATGCGTTCACAGTGTCTGAGATTTCTAGAAACCATTCACACATTGATATATACATATATAGAAACCACAGGCTGTCGTTCGGAAATACTACACGATGGACACATCACCACCACCTTTTTCATTCATTCCTTTCTGCTGTACTTGCGCTGTTTGCAGGAGTGCTAAACCAAAGGCGCCATCTTCTGGTTAAAATGTCACAGCACATTTTATCACATTGCAATCAAGCACTTCCCAAAACTATTTAAAAGACATTTTGATCTGTTTGATTTTGAGTATCTTTATTTCAGGATTTCAGTTTAGGCCTGTGCTCAAAAGGATTTCACTGATGATCAAATTCAGCTCACAGATCGACAGATTTTTATTCAGAAAATACAAGAGTATTTAGAGTATTTTTTTCTGAACTAAAGAAAACTGAATATCCTTCAGGGTTGTTGTTGTTTTCCTTTCCTCATTTTTCCATCTGTCAGTGAATGTACTGTACACACTGTCAAAAAAATCCCAGGAAAACAGATGTCAGTGTCAAAGACAAGAGGTCTTATTTTAAACCTCACCAGCGCAAAAGTAAAACGTTTCATGGCCCTTGCAAAACCAGACACATTCATAAACTCTCAGAGTGGAAAAGACCTGCTACAGTCCAGAAAAATCCGTTCAGAAGAAATGAGAGAAGCGATAACAGCCTACGAAGTACTGAGGGGGAAGAAACCCAGAAAATCTGCTCTGATGAAGAGGATTCAGAAGAACTGCAGCCAGAACCAAAGCTGCTCGTTAGTCATTACATCTGAATCTACGACCAGAACCAGAGCTGATCTACCAACTACAAGGAGAAATATCCAACCAACCCCTTAGGAACGTGGTCCAGCCGACAAAAGTAAGAGGAGATGGAGGTTACAAAGAAAAATGATTTAATTCAGCTAAAAAGATAAAGCAATAGTTTAATCAGTAAGAAGGTATACATGTGTATGATTAACTTTATAAGGTGTGATTAACTTTTAAGGAGTGCTGTGATGACTGTAACATTAAGTCAAGACCATAAGTGCTTACCAGAATTAGAGTTGTTATGATCTTTATAGGCACACAACAAGGTCAATCACATCATCTGTTACACCGCCTAGCCTGACTGGTGAAATGAGATGATCTAATGCAGGATGCCTATGTCCATAGGGAGGTCTAAAAGAGTATAAAAACCCTTTTTAGACTGTAAGTGCGCACTCATCAACTGCCTGGGGACATCATTCTGAAGAAAGAGGCAGCAAGCTAAAGAACATCAGCAAAAGAAAGATCTGAGCACCAGTTAAGTGCCAAAAACACTCATTTGCAACATCAGCCTGGCTATGCTGGATACCTTTAGGCAGGCTCCTGCACAAGGCTGAGAGAATTTGAAAGATGGGACAGCATTAACATGTGGAGATTCTTTTTAACTTCATGAAACTACTTTAAGAACTAATAGCAAGAATCTTCAAGACTTTTGGTCTTATTTTTTATTCACTCACACATCAACAAATCCAAGGAATAGAATAACCAGAATAGCTAAGAGAGGGGAAGACTGATTAAACAGTTTATTAATTGTTATACTTTGACATTTGTAATCTTTGTATCACATTTTACCATCTACTGCTGTTACCTTTGCAATCAATAAATAAAGCATTTTATCTGTGCTTAAAGTAAAGGTTCTCTAGCTTTATTGTTCTTTGTCTGAAAGTTCCTAAAAGTGTTTGCAGCCTCTCCTCTGTGATGTAAAAGTACAGATTGTGTGTCAGGTCCATAGATATAAGCACTTTTGATTGGTCCAGATTTTTAAAATACCATTTTCCCGGCAGCAAAGTATATTTGCAGCTTAAATTATATACAACATTTTGAACAGCTTTTAAGGGAGCTGTCATGAACCAAAGTGGTGTCCCTACGCATTCTCAGAGTTGGCCAGTAAGGTTAATGAAAAGGAAGGAGACTGTCAGTTGCTGGGTGAATCTCTGCAGAAGACATTTTAGCAGCAATTAAAGTCTTCTTTGGTGAGTCTTTACAAGCTTTGTACTCATGGAATGGGAGAGTTTATCCCATTTTTCCTTGCAATCTTTGTCAGATTGGATGGAAAGTTGCCATCTTCAGTTCTTTGGCTTAAATCTTGTGTTTTGTTGGACCACTTAAGGATAGAGATTTGGCCTGAAGCCACAACAATGTCTTAACTGTTTGCTTTGGCACTGAAAAGTCAACCATTGCTCCAGAAATAGGTCATGTTCACTCTGAAGCAACTCTTCTTCAAGTGTCTCTCTTTGTATTTAACTGGATTCATGCCTCCTTTAACACTGAGCAGTCTCCCTGTCCCCGCTGCTGAGAAGCACCCCATTACATGATTGTATCACCACCATGCTTCACCAAAAGGGATGATATTAGGCAGATCATGACCAATGCAGGGTGGTCACTAGTCATAGTGCTTGGAGTTCTACCCAGAGAGTTCATGTTTTTTTCATCATACCACATAATATTTTTCCTCATACTCTCAGAGTCCTTTAAATGCAGTTTGAGAAGCTCAAAGTGGGATCTCATGTATCTTTTACTCTGAGTTAATGGAATGCTGCTGAGACAGTCATCCTTTTGGCAGGTTCTCCTATCTTTGCAGAGGACTTCTGACCTCCTTGACCAAGACCTGTCTTGCTCACTTAATTTGGCCAACTCTAATAAGTGTTGTGGTGCTTCCAAACTTTGTCCATTTCATAATTATTGTGATTACTGTGCTCCTGGTAACACTAAAGACTTAAGCAAGGGTTTTCTATCCTCTTCCTCTTTTATGCTTCAGCACAATTTAATCAGCCTATAATAAAAAATAACCTCTTTAAAACTGCAGAACCATCATTTTTAATGTCATGTTTTGATACATTAAAGAATATGGAGACACAAGGTTTCTTCTAAACCAATAAAAATGTCTTTCAGTATTGGGATCCCAATCTTAAATGTTATGAATATGAGTGGTGCTTTTGAAAATGTTACTGCTTTGTAGATAACACTGTAGTGCATTTATTATTCACATGCCTACAGTTCTGAGCATTGGATGGGCTGTTCACCAGAAGGTAAAAAAAAGAAGAAGCTTAAGCTTGTTTGTTTACTATAAACTGTGAGAACTCAAAAAAAAAAAAAAAAAATAGAAGAGAGAGATTTCTGGGTGTACATTTTGTTAATTTCAATAATTAACTGTAAAATAAATATTTTTTCATTAAAACACATTATTGTACAAGTTTATTCTATGTCCGAATGTAAAATACATGGTTACAAACAAAATCTTAATTCCAAATATTTGATTTAAATGTATTTAAATATTAAAATTTTCCAATTGGAGTTGCTGGGTCGCGGAAGTTATTCAAGGGAAGGCTCCGGTCCGTCACGCAAATGGGTCCCCCCCTGGTGATTATTGGCGGTATTTTCATTACAGGGGAACTCTTAAGGGCAATGCTGTGTGCTTGTCTCTTCCTCGTCATTTGGGTGTAAAATGTCCGAAAGTCAAGCAAACAAGCAGAAACGATTGAAAAATCAGTAGAAACCCCACAAAAACCTACAACAGCTAGTTATGACCAGCGAACATCTACAAAATAAATCAGTGGTCGTTTGCGCGTGACTCGGTTTTTCGGCAACCATTCGTCGGATCGAATTCAAATTTCTGGCGGATTTGTTTGTGGAAACCCAAGGAAGTGCAATTCCCATTTGAAAGTCGTTTAATTGAACGGTTCTCAAGACATAGCAAAATGCATTTTAACGCGTGAGTATTTTAGACCGAAACCTAACAATGTGGGACGCTGTCAACTGGAAACGGCCTCTCACACTGCTACAACTGCTGTGTCCCTACTTGGAGCACCTCAACGGGATTTGTCAAGACTCCAGACAGCACAGTTGGGCTTAAAAGGTACGTGGTCTGAGCTTATATATAGCCAGTTTAATTAACAAAGGAATTTACAATGTGTTTCTCACTCAAACATAACATTTTCTGTTGGTTGCTGAACATAGACACTGCATTGACAGGTGTTCCCCGCAGTGCTCTCAGACAGGTGTGTGAGCAAAAAGTACTTTGAAAATGGTGAAACAGGCTCTTGTAATGTCAGATTTGTCCAAGAAGAAACCCAGTGGTTTTTATTTGCATGCGCTATTTATCATAAGGGGACAAAATAGCGCGTGCACTAGCGGAGGGCATTTTTTAATGTAAAGACCCCAGCTCCAGCTTCCATATGGTGGTTAGAAATTAAAATCATGATTGTGATTAATAACATTTTGCAGCCCTACTACTGTGCTATTTTCACTGTCAAAAAAGGTCACATGCGGCCATTTAGTCGCAGGCTGGAGCCCGACAATGTGTTGATAACCCACCACAGTCTGTGTTGAGTGTAAAGTAGTTTGGATGTGCACTTATAGTCGAGAATGTATCAAGAACAAAAAACAAATTGCTGCAGGGAAAGGCAAATAAAGTCCATTAATTCACCAGCAAAGTAAAATAACCCCCACATTCTGTTGTCACCCAGTCGTTACTGGTCTGCACCAATCCTCTAAGAGCTGCCCTCAATGCCAACCAAAACTCCCCACAGGGACATCAAATGAAATCAGTAGCTGCATGTTTGCAAGCTCAAAATGCTGATATCTTGTTTTTTTTTTTTTTTTTAAAACTAGTACTTGTATGACAACACCGAGAACACTTTTTTTTTTTTTTGGAAATGCATGTAATCACTGTTGATGCACAACCTTTTCCACCCAATTCTTAAATCTTAAATTTTAACATTGTTTCAATTTGTTTGGGAATGTGTGTGTAAAACAAACAAACAAAAACTAGTAGTATTAATTGGTTTGCTGATCTAGTTTTAGAATGTTTTGTCAATGGGGGATGCTGTTTAATTGGTTAATTCATACCAAGCGCTACATACCATGAGTAGAAAAACTTCTAACCTAATTTATTTTGTTGTATTCCCACCTTAGACTTCTATTCCTGAGCGGAATCCCTGCCTTCTGGATATTACAGATCATCCTCAAAAAGCATCTCTCTGCTCATCTTTGGGAACTGCTGTGTCGGTGAGTAAATGAAGCTGAAATCTTTTATAGTTTAACTGAGAAGAAATGTACATACATTTCTTGCCTTCAGGAGAAAAGATCCCAGGTGCTGCTTTACTCATCTGATGACATTGTAGCTCAATTATAACTGTGATGTTGCTGTATTTGAGATTGTTGCTGAAATGATGACAACTTCTTGCAATAGTTTTGGCTAAATATGCTGACGTTTAGTATTAGAAAGAGAAAAAGAAAATATAATGATGAAATAGAGTTGAACACAATGATAGCGTTACTGTGGTACAGATTTCAGTCATGAGACTAATTAGAGTTTAGGAATGCTGTTTGATTTAGTTTTTGAATTTTACAGTTGATGTTGACATTTGGGATATATTGTAAAGATTTAAAGCAACCACATGGAGAAATCTATGACTTGGTCACTGATAGTACACTGTAACATATAGCAATGTAATCCGGCTTTCACATTTTGCACTGCCTGAGGTACTGGTAGGGAGCTGAATAAAGCTGAGAAGCTGGTCAACCTGCTGCCCAGCATTAAGTGACGAAATGCTGAAAGGAAGAACAGCTGGTGTTTGTTCACAGCTTGGAGGCTTAATGTTAGTAAGCGGTCCAAAAGGTAGATTTAAGTCCAGTCACAGGCTGTATTATTCCAGATCCAAGTACACTACAGGTGAGTTGATCATATGTTGCACAAAGCATTAGCATAGCATTGACCTAAATATTAATCCACCGTGCATGCCGATGAATAATTGTTTTTGCATGGCCTAATAATGTTGCATTGGTACATTGATAAGACGTGATATTTGTAAAGTATTTAAATCAGAAAATGTATTTATTTTGTCATCACTCCTCCTCTGATATCACTCATAAACTGGGCACAGCCTAAACATTTGCTGAACATGCGTGTCGGTAGATATTGCAGTTTCCTGATGTTCCCTAAACGCCTCACATGCTGGCTACGGTGGTCGCTACCCAGGCGGCAGCAGTGCAGCGCCTCTGACAGGTGTGCGACCAAAAATTTGTGTGAAAACAGTGAAAAGGACGTTTTAATGTTAGATATACCCAAGTTGAAGCCGAGTGATTAGCATGCACTATTAGCAGAGTTTTCTACGAGCGGAGCGCATTTTAAATGACAATACCGCAGTTGATCATGTTTATATAGTCAAAATTATGATCATCGTGATTGACTGCAGTGGTCTTCTTTTTTTTTTCTTCTCTTATTGGAGTCAGTCGAGATTTCTCTGCCTGTATCTGAAAACCTTCATCATCAGATGTGTCGGACCTCTCCTTCTCTTCCAGCCTCCTCCTGTCTCCTCGCTGTGTCGATAAAATTATTAGCTATAGATCATTGGAACAAGGTAACAGCGAAACTGACTGTTTTACCCGTTGGGGAGGGAGGGACTGAGTGAATGCGGAAGAAATAGTACGAACGTTCTGCACATTGCTTTTGATCTTTCTTTTCTTATGAACTGTCCGTCATTAGTCCAACAGAAATGCAGAAGTTCAATGGTCTCTTTTATCAGCAACGAACACTATTTTTTTTAACACTTACGCCATCGTAATTCAGTGTTGTGGTCATAAAGTGAAAGTGAGTATGAAAATGACTGATGCATTTTCGGTTTATTATATTGCTGACTGAATTTGGGATTTCATGATGCATTTAAATAACTTGCATTTTATCATGTTGAGTGTGTACCATTTTTTGTCAAGCTAATTCCAAGAGACTATTCATGAAAAATATTGACATAAAAACAAACATTGATTTAGAATTTTTAGTTCTAAATGTTGTTGTTGAGTGAAACGAAAGAAGTGGTTTGTCTGAGCAAGCTTTCCATGTTGCTGAAACAGTTGAGAGACGTGTTTTACTCAGTTTTGTGTGGTTGACGTGGTGCTGTCATTGTCAGTGGAGTTAAAATGTTCATTTTCACATTTCCTGTTATGGAATGCTGCATTCTGAAATAGTCCAGGGACCCATTTAGAAGAAACTCGATTTATATTTTTGTAGAACAAGCAACTATGCGCCCCTCAGTGTGGTTTTCCCCTTTGTCTCTGTCCGTGGTCCTGAAACAGCGAGTGCAACTTTTATTCTTTTCTGTAATTGTTTTTTTTGTTTAACATGACTACTTTTACTACTCACTACTAGCACCACTACAGCACGATGACTACTGCCACTACTACAACAAGCAATAATAATAGTAGTAATAGTAGTAATAATAATGATGATGTTACCTCAATGTTCCTACAGTAATGTATTAAATTGAAAACTTCAAATCAGCAATACCACTGTAAATATAAGAGCACATTTGTGTCATGAATGTGTATTGGAAGGATGATTAACAACAAATATTCTAAGACATTTTGTTTGGAATTTAACAAGCACGTTGTGCACTAGCATGGTTGTATAGTGACATACATGACGTGCAGACCTGAGGACTGACTGTGAGTTACCCATGGTGTTGAACAGTCCAAATCTATATTATCATTTAGTCTTAGTTTTAAGTGATAAATTTTAACTCGTCCTGAAGTTTGCACTGTACAAAAAAGGAATAAAATGTCACATTCTGTCAAGTACCCGTGTACATTCAAGCATTGTTCATTACATTTGTGCATTTATGTTTTACGCGCATAAGGTACTGGGTTCAGCTGCATGAGGATGGATATAACGCAGGTTTCGCCCTTGTGTTTTACATGGTATTTAATCATGGAATCTCTGAAATATCTGTATTCACTCATCTCTTATTCACTTTCTGTATTGGATAGTGTTTTTTGCTTGCTTTTGCTATACATTTCACTATGCCTCACGTTTTTAAAGAGTGTGAATGCTGGTTTTAAACTCAGTAAAGAATGTTTCATTCGTACCACTGTAAAAACACAATACGACTCATGGTGCCGCTGTTGACTAACACAAAGGTAACACAGACATCCCCACCCACTGCGAGAGCATCAAGATCAGTTGTCATTTTTGAGAAGAATCGCTTCATTCTGCGAAAAAATTTCACCGTGTTTGCAGTTGTTTAGTTGATGATTCTGTTTGGGAACATATTTTTTGTTCGGAATATAATTTGTACAAGCCGTGGACGTGTGTTATCCGAGGATGGGAGACAAAGGATTTCCAGCGCTTCGTCTGATCCTCTGCTTCGTTTCCTTTATTGAAACGCTGCACCTCGTTGATGGAGATCTGAGTTATTCTTTTTCTGAAGAGATGAAACCAGAGTCTGTTATTGGAAATATCGCGAAAGATCTTGGTCTTGATCTGAGGACCTTATCTGCTCGGAAGGCCCGTGTTGATTCTGAAGGGACTCGTAAGCGCTACTGTGACATTAATCTGAGTACCGGAGATTTGATCACATCGGAGAGAATTGACAGAGAGAGTCTTTGTGGCAAGAAACCGTCGTGCGTTTCGAAAGTGGATCTGGTGTTAGAAAATCCTTTGGAGCTTCATCGTGTCAGTCTTCATGTACAAGATGTGAACGACAACGCTCCAAAATTCAAAAAGAATTTGATTGAAATGGAAATAAGCGAGTCAGCAGACAAAGGTAACCGTTTCTCAATAGAGCAGGCCCGTGACGCAGACATAGGTCAAAATGCTGTTCAAAGGTACAGCCTTGAGAAGAATGAATACTTCATACTAGCTGTTGACAACAAGGCTGAACTGGTGCTAGAGAATACACTTGACCGAGAAAAGCAAAAAGAAATGAATTTGCTCCTCACAGCTCTCGATGGAGGATCTCCTCAGAGATCAGGTACTGTAGTGATACACGTCACTGTACTGGATGCTAATGATAACGCCCCAGTGTTCAGTCAGGCCGTTTATAAAGCCAGTCTGCCTGAAAACTCTCCTCCAGATACAATAGTGATTAATGTCAGTGCTACTGATGCAGACGAAGGAGTGAATGGAGATGTTACATATGACTTCGGTCACGTGTCTGAAGATGATATACATGTATTTTCTATTGATCCTAAAACCGGAGAAATTCGACTAACTGGTGAGATTGACTTTGAAGAAATTAGTTCTTTTGAAATCATAGTGGAGGCCAAAGATGGTTTAGGACTAACTTCATATGCCAAAGTGCTAATAGATGTTGCTGATGTAAATGACAACGCTCCAGTGATATATCTAAAATCCCTGACTAACCCCATACCTGAGAACGTATCACCTGGTACAGAGGTGGGCATCATTAACGTGCAGGACAGAGACTCTGAGAATGACGGACAGGTCCGCTGCTTCATTCAGCAAAACGTTCCTTTCAAATTAGTTCCATCTATTAAGAACTATTATTCTCTGGTGAGCACAGGACAACTGGACCGAGAAGTGGTGTCTGACTACAACATTACAATCAGTGCCACTGACGAGGGCTCTCCACCTCTGTCCTCGTCTAAAAGTGTTCAGTTATCTGTAGCTGACATCAAC
>NW_007578662.1:275891-284679 GCF_000690725.1 Stegastes partitus | reverse complement strand
CAGTCGAAATCACTGCATCTGACATTATGGTTCCCGTTTCCTGTAAAGGTTTTGTATGAATTCACGCAAGTCAAGGATTTTAACATGGCATTAAACATATACTCTATAAAGGTATATAACTCTCTTCCTGTATATCCCAGGAACAATGATCAGTTGATTAAAGCATCTTCCGATGAGGCAGGTGTTTTAGTTTAATTAGTAAAGCAATGTAGTGGGATTTGAACCCTCGCTTCCAGAGGAGGCTGCAGCCTGAACGCAGCACCTCAGACCGCTCAGCCATCCTGACTGGAGTCAACGTCACTCTGTGGCGTTTTGTTGAACCCCATTCAGACACGTGATCCTTTCCGTTAATCTGATGGACTCTCAATGTGTCGTGCCTAAATAAGCAATCTGCTCACTTGTCTGTAAAAGTTGCGAAGACAATCTTACAGCAACGTTTCTGTCAACACGGCACAAGTCTGAACTGCATGCAGTCACATGAACAGACGGTATGCACAAGCAATATACTATAAGCTGTCTGAAGTGATCTTTAAAAGGTTTTTATTCCACATTTCAGCACCAATATTGGTCCAAAAATCAACCAGAGACAACTTCATCATTCACTTTGCAGTACAATTTCACATCTATTACAAACTGAAATGTCCATAAAATTTCAATGCAATGAGGCCAGAGCAGGTCGAACTGATGAAAACATTAACAGGAGCTGAAGTTCGGTTTGTTGCTTCCAGCTGTTTGTGGGAGTTTTTCCTCTGAGTCTATCAAATATCTGCAGCATCAGAGAGCAGCAGAAGTTGTGCCATTGTGCATGTGGAACAACTTCACAGGTTACTTCTAATTATAAATAATCCTCGGAGACACAGCTATAGGCTTGATCAGGATCTAAAAGTAAATGACACCTCAGACGGATGAGCTGCCACACAGAGTTACACAGCAGGTGTCCTCAGCTTGTCATGATATGTTTATTTTACTGTGGGTAAAAAAAAATGTAGAAGATCGTCACACATGAAGAAAATTTTCAATCTGAAAGAAATCAAATAAACTTGGCTGTTACTTGTTAAGCTGCTACTGGTTCAGGTTTAGTCTTTTGTTTATTGTTACGTTTATTGTCTACATGACAGAATGCTGTTACTGTAACAGACTGATGATGCTGTCAGTGTATTCATTGATTAAAAAGGGCTTCAGTTTTGATTTGATCATGATATTTAAAGTACAAAAACAATCCATTCTCTGTTTATTTTTTGTTGGATCAATAAATAAAAGAGTTGAATATAACAAGAACAAATGATACACAGATTTATGATGCTGTATGGCCTCCATTTTTTTTTCTCCACTGCCACGCTAACATTACCGCTACTGTCTGGTTATTTTGTCGAGTTTGTCGGAGTTGTGATGTGTCAGAGATGTGGTCTGGCTGATCCGATCACATTATTTGTGTACAGATTGGATGTTAATCCCAGTTATAAATGGCATAACTGTTCTGCTACACGTGTGTCGGTGCGTCAGCTGATTCCTCTGCAGTCTGTGTGCTAACTGGGGGAGATGCCAGCTCACATGCACAAATAAAAGAACAACAACAACAACAAAAAAAGTAATCACAAACCCACACACACATTGTGCAGGTGCAGCAGAACCAGTCGGTGCAGGGTGACAGGAAGAAGAAGAGGAGGAGGAGGAGGAGGAGGAGGAGGAGGGCGATGATGGACAAACTAATGAAAAAGTCGCGTTCAAATCCGTGTTCGCTAACCGGGACATTAAGCATGACTCAGCAGCCACAGAGATTTTGGCAAACTGATAAGATCCTGGCTGAAGCTACAGGTGAAGTAAAAAAAAAACAGTCCGGTTCAGGCTGGGGTTCAACGTGACGTAAGAACAGTGGAGAGGCGCGACGAAAAGTTCAGCAGCCGTGAGTCACAGCCGGTGAAGATTTTAGCAACCGTACAGTGGAGAAAAAATTTATGTTTTAGCATGTAGCTCATGATCAGAACTATTGCTGCTATTGACTGAAGTATTTTGATATTATTATTATTTTGTATTAATAGATTTCCTCTATTAACTTGGAATGGGGAAAACATCCATCACAATTTCCCAAAACTCAAATTTAGAAATTAAGGTTGACATGTTTTGTCCAATTAACAACCCAAACACCAAGAAATTCAACTGGAGACGCACCTGACTACATTTTTTTTTTTTGCCTTTTGTGGAACATAAAGTGACTGTGATTGAGAATTAGAGTTTGCGATGCCATAATGATGCCATCATTGTTATTTTTGATTTGCAGATTAGATATTTATGCCAAAGTTCCTTTGCTACAAACTGGGGTCATGGGGTTTTCAAGGTGTGAGTGATGCATTATGGGAAATGTAGTATCCTAACCTCTGCTGCTTTGATTCTGATCATCTTCTAAAGCCATCTGTTGTGCACGTACAATATGAAATCTAAGGAATGCCCCTTTAAGCTGGGCTGACATCGGGCAGACCAACCCCCTTTTTTTCCCATTTGTTCCATTTCCAGTTTTGTGTATTAACCTGTGGCTGCTGTTGCCGAGCTGGTAGCACACAGGTGCTCGGCCTGAAGGATTTGCTCAGGGTTCTGCATTTACAGATGATGTTACCTTTACCGGGCTTCGTTACTGGTTACCAGTAGAGATGCAGACCGTTAGAGGACTACACATGTACTCATACAACTGGAGTTACTACGATTTACATGAGTCAGGAAATGTTACATAAAGACACACTGACCAAAAATAATGTTAATATCTACTGTTGCCTTTAGCTAAACAAAATATTGTATTCAGTGAAAACAGCTGATTTGTTGCAGTCTCGCTGTATTTTGACTGAGTGAATTCAAATTTTTAGGCTGAAATTGCCGTAAAAGCTTTTCTAATAAATGTTGGTGCAACCATTTATACCAGCAAAGAATTAAATACATATTATAAATAATACATAATTTAAATCACTGTCTATATTAAGCATATATATATGAATGTAACGTGAATTTACAAACTGCACAGATATAAAATAATTACATGCAACATTCGGCTGTTCCATTTTCATCAGATCTCTAACAAACAACAGCACAATCAGAACTGAAATGGCAAAACGCACAGCATCCACCCAGCCAATCACGATGCCTGACCCCGAGCAGATGTGGCACGTTGAGCACATCTGGTACCTGCACCAGCTGTGTTAAAAAAAAGTCTGTCTTGAATCATTCAGACGGCACATTATACTTCTCTTAAAGGAGAAGTATATTGTGTATATAAGTATATAAGTATATAAGTATATATATATATAAGTATATATATACATTAATAAGGAGGTCATACACGCAGACAACAACACATCTAACAATGTTTGGCACAAATCAAAATGCTAAAAACTATCTTATATCTGGTTCAACTAGCTTTGCAGTCGTCTGCAACGTGCTTCAAAGTGGAGGTCGAGTTATTGTCAAATACATAAACAGTGCTGAATAACAGCCTCATCAGTTCCACCACTGTTGCTAATGTGTTTTCAATAAAACATTATATTTATATGTAAATGCTGAAAATATGAATTTGAATATACTGTCTGTTTGCTTACAGTCAGATGAAGTTTATTAAAACTGATGTTTTATTAAATGAATGACGCTCAGCGGATAACTGAACTCGTGGCAGTTTAAACTGTGGACATGAATGCAAACAAGCAGCAGTGACAAAAGAGAGACGTTCATTTAACATTTAAACCCTGACAACACACATTAATAAAGGTCTGTTAGTGCTGGGTCACGCAGCAGGTTTGGCCGGTGCCTGTTTTACGGCCACTTGTTAACGACAACATTCAGCTTCCCATCCTTTGACCTTCGCTGAGCCGTTGACGACTCGCATACAGTCCCACACAGCCTCGCACACAGATTTGCCTCAACAGTGTAATCCCGCGGAGCAGACTGGCAGCTCGGCAGCCTGCCTGTACATGTCTGCTCCGTGCTGCTGTCACCACGCCTTCAGCCCCAAACAGCACAATTACCCTGCACTCAGTGACAAAGTTCAAGGTAGGCAGTGCTGTTTGGCAGGCCTTTAATTCGACTTACTCTGATGAATCTGTCAACAGTATCGGTTGGGCCGTCTGAAGCGCTATCCCGACGTAAACACAACAAACTATTATAAATCTCGCAGAGGTATAATTACCAGGAAATGGAGAAATAAATACACAACTCTGAAAGTGAGTAGCCGCACAATAATAAGCCTCGGCGTCGGCTACGGGAGTCATCCCTGAATGATGAGCGCCCGCTTGTAAATCTGCTGAAGGTACGAGGAATGAATGGCAGCAGAAAATGGAGCGGAGCCTTGCGGAGGAATGCAGAAACCCACCTAACCACCTCCCACAGGCTGCTGGGAGAGCAGGCACACACATGCGACCCAACCAACCGGCCCCCAGGAAGAGGTGGCACTGTGCAGCTCAGCTGCAGAGCTGGGCCGAGAGCTATCCTCACCGGGGTCTGGAGCTCCTGAACTGCCCCCAAAGTAAATACATGCACATATGTAATAATCTCAGTGACCTCGTTGAACTTTTCAAATGTCTAATAACATCCCCATAGCATTAGTTTAATGGTCACACACACACTGCATCTGCAGACTTCTAACTAATGTTCTGATTTTATAATTTGATATTTTAAAGGAACATGGGGTTGTTGAAATAATAATAGCAACTTTGAGAGCTATTTTAAAGGATTCCAATCTGGTCTGGTTCTCCTGAATGAAAAACACCTGCAAATGTTCACAGGCTGCACAAAAATTATCTTTGCTGAGCTCTGAAATGTCCAGAATATTACAGGGTGAGTAAGAACAACTGTGTTGAATGTAATTAGGCTGGAAAAACATGCAAAGGAGAGAAAAAAAAACCCCCAAAACATCTGCTCACAACTTTTTTTCTCCAAACTTTAGGTGGATATTATTTCCACCTGCCATTAAATATCACAGGTTTATGGACAAAATGAGTTTTTTCACATGTAAAATATGGTTTAATTGTTGATTAGAATTAAAAAAGAACAAGAATATGTGCTTTTTTTCTTTCTTTTTCTTAATGGTCTTGGTGGGGGTGGGGTGGGGGGTGTTGGTAAGATATTAAGTATGTGAAAGTGTGTGTGTGTGTGTGTGTGTGTGTGTGTGTGTGTGTGTGGTGGTTAACAATTAACCTGAGTGGCCACTGAGCCGGAGGGAAAAAAAAGAGGACAGAAGAAGATGATGTGAAGGTGAGGAGGAAAATAGGAGGCTAACAGGTGAAACAGAGCAGTGGAGGTGAGAGAGAGAGAGAGAGAGAGCGGCGGCTGCGGTCCACTCTGTGAACTCACGGTAAGAAAAAAAGTTCCAACTTACAGCCAGTTACTCGCGTTGGCCGAGAGGAGTGCGCAGCAGAGCATCAGGACGCACCGCAAAACATATTCCTCGGTCATCTCGAGAAGGAAGGAGGGGAGGTTCGGTGGTGAAGCTGAAATAATCCCGAGGTGGAGAGTGGGGAAGAAAAGGAGAATAGTGGCACTGTCCGGGGAGGGATGTTAATCCATCGTCCCGCATCCAGTGGACCATCCACCGGGGGAGACGCGCAGCTTCACGGTCCCGGTTCTCCCGTCCCTCCCTCTGTCACTGCACAATGAGAAGGGACGGGGGAAAAGAAGGGGGCCAAGAGAGGGATGCTTTGGAAGAAAAAACAAAAACAAACAACTCTGGAGGAGCTGCTTTGCGTGAATTCTTCAACTTGTTTGCTTTCCTGCGCTTTCACGCCACGCAGGGAGAGCGCGCGTAGAGGCAGTCAAATAAAATAAAATAAAAAGATGAACGAGTTCTCCGGTTCTTCTTCTTCTTCCTCCTCCTCTTCACTTAAAGGCTCATCATCCGCTGCCGGGTGCCGCTCTGGAACCAGCGGGACTCTCCTGTCAGCGCGCCGCGGGCTCTCCAACTCTCACCCCGGACTCATGAACGCACTCTTGGAGCGTAAATACGCACGGCCTCTCCTCGCACTCCGCCGTCCCTCCGCGCGTCTGGCAGAGGAGAGAGCGTGTGCGCTGACTTTAGTGGAGGGGCGGTGCGAGGATATAGAGGTATGGCAGAGAGATGGGAGTTTTTTTAGGGGGATGAAGGAGGCGGGTTCAGCGCGCTGCTAAGGTACTGTGTTTGTGCGAGCGTGTGTGTGTGTGTGTGTGCGAACGGGACTTGTGTGTGTGTTTTAGAGGTCTCCTGGGAGGATGCAATAGCACAGCCATTCACTAATGCCCTCCCCAGCCACCCTCCTCTCCTGTCCAACACACACACACACGCACACACACACACACACACACACCTCGAAACCGCACACACTTCTTGGCAGCGCCTCGCTCTCCCTGTCACACACTCAACCAAATATTCTGCGGTCAACAGGCTATTTAAAGCTTGGCTGCAAGATGTCTGCATTCGAAACCAGCAAATCCCAATAATATGACAAATGTCAGCTCCACAGTATTGATTGATGAAAACATTGTAGGAGGATAATAAGGTGAGGCAGCCTTTCTGGCCTGGTGTGAGACCACTGAGGACTTTATATGACTCACCTGATCCTGGCTCAGAAGAAGAAGAAGAAGAAGAAGAAGGGGAAGACTGCTGTAAGATGATATTTTAAAAAAAGAAAATTATTTACATAACAAAAACATTTATAGGAAGGAAAATCCAGATCTGACCTTATTTATTGTGCAATAATCAGCCCTGCCGGGGTCCATTACTCCCAGAATTTCCAACCATACCACATATGTCAGGTTGAGTTATGGAGGAAATGTGAACAAACATGTAGCCATTAAAAAAACACGTGATCAGGTTTGAATATTAATGTGTATGTCACTAAAAATCAGAACAGAGACGAGATTGATGCTTAATATTCATCGTGGAATTAATGCTACAGGAAAACTGTGTTTAACTGGTAGAGGGACAATAATTAACCCTATTTAAGATAATATCAACTTGAATTTATACTTTGCCCTAAACCAGCTGGCATATGTGTGTGTGTGTGTGTGTGTGTGTGTGTGTGTTAATATGATACATACATCATACATGACATCTATTGATACCAGGGGAGGAAATCCAGGCACAACAGGAGCAAGAAAAATGGTAAGAAGTACATAAGAGAGAATGAGGCAACACTTTCTCTACCTCCCATTAGTCACCACTTATCAGCATTACATCAACATTCATTAAATTATTTACATGCTATAATGTAGTTGTAAGCAGATGTTTATTATGCACTTAAATGTACATTATGTATGTCCACGACTACAACCCATCCATTATCAAGCAATTTCCCCTCGGGGATCAATAAAGTATTTCTGATTCTGTTTCTGATTCCGATTATGTCAAGCCGTCTGTATGAATAGATGATAAATGACTACATAGTGAGAGGTTGCAATTGTTAACAAATACATATTATTAAACGTCTATAAATGTCCTTATATGCGCTTAAAGGTACACGATAGCGTGTTATAAACCCTTTATTACATGTGTTTATATTTCTTCAAACATCTAAATACACTCAAGGGATCTGCTTCCACCACATAATTAAATGCATGGTTGGAATATCAAAACAACTGAATTTCTTGTTTAGAAAAAGCCTTTAAGTTGCAAATATGATTTGGATTCATTGGGTTGACAGAATATTGTTGGTCATTGTGTCAGCTTAATATTGCGAGTAACTTAAACTGTGTTGGTTGATTTCAAATTGGGGTAACTTAATATAATAGGCTCCAAAACTTAAGATAAAATTCATTTTCACTTTCAGTTCATGCTTTCTGCAAGTATCTGCAACGGTGCTCGAGACAAATGCTTGTTATGAGGAGAGACGGTACGAAGAGATTCATCCACAGCAGCACCTTTATAACTCATCATCAAAAGAGCTGTGATTGAAGTTGCTGCTTTGACATGTGCATGGTTTCCCATCAGTGGTGCCCCAACACGGTGGGAAGTTCTCAGCTCTCTTAAAAACCTCACGTTGTATCCCAGGAATAGCTCCAGTCAATCTGTAACTAGCTGCTATATTCTGTAAAAAGTGTCACAGGTGACTGACGAGCATCTATTGTGAACAGAACCACGTGCACGTCTGCTGCCCACTTTGAAAGTCTGCACCGGTCATGTGGAAACAATGAATTGGCAATAAATAAGCAAACAGGTGAGTTTGCTCTAGTCTACATCTTTTCTTTAACTGGACTTTTTAAGTCATTTTGCTGTTAATGTGGTGCTAAATGAATCCAACTCTAATCTGACTAGATAATGAACTAAGAGGCAACCAGCAGCCCTACTCAGTGATGTTACTCCACAGAAATAATAGAGCACAGTATCAGAAACAATACAGTATGTAACAGTGTGTGTCAATGTACTAATATTACATCAACAGTTTAATGTGGATCATTTTCTTCATGGTGTAATGTGGAAATATTTAGTCATCACTGTCAGAGAGCTGCCACATTCATATGTTAACACCATGATGTGATGGCAAACCGAATCATACACGAATGGAAACAAACAAAATAGACAAAAATGAGACTCGAGCAGAACAAACAGAACAAGAGAGAAAAACATACAGCCAAAGTTTTTAGATTTACACTGTAGGACTGCAGCCATGATTATAATATATATATCTGTAATAATAACATATATATATATCTAAGGAAAAGCAACTAGCATGTAGAGAGGACAACCAACACGTCAACATGTGACATCAGAGCTGCTTTCAGTCACAACACGCAGATGTGGAGAGAAAAGTTACAGACAGGAGACCTGAGCAGCAGCAGCAGC
>NW_007578662.1:271101-275586 GCF_000690725.1 Stegastes partitus | reverse complement strand
ATACTTACAGATAAGATAAATGTGTATTGATCCCCACTGGGAAATTTTGTTGCAACAGCCAAACTAAGTGAACTCAGCTGTGGAAACAGTCAAATACGAGCCCAAAAATCAAAGCATCAGCTGAACTCTGCAAACAGTAACTGACAGGAGGCTCTGAAGTTTTCTCCTCATGTGAGCGCAAAAGCCTGCAGGTTCTTCAGAAAACACACCACGGACTTCTGGACAGCAGAGAGGTTTCTTTTTTTTTTTTGGTGTGGGAGCCCGCTGACCTACATTCTGGGCCTGCTGGTTCCTCCCAGAACCTCTTTGCTCCCACTGAACCCCTTTTTCTGCTGCACAATGAGACAGATGGCACCTGCAGCAAAACACAGGGGAGAGTGTGGAAGCTCACGGAGCGAGTCGCCATCGGGTCTGCGGCTATAAAGGCCTCAGCGTGCGTTTCAGCGAAGTGAAAATGATGTGGGCGAGGCAGCCCGAGCGGGTCCAGATCGTTCTCCCAGAGGTCACCTGGACCTGCTCTGCTGCTGGTCCACCAACAGAGGGGGGAAGTGAGCAGAAGAGTTTGACGATGATGAGCAGGAAATTCACAAATTGATATCTTTTAACCTGATAAAGCTCAGGCTGAAAGCTTCATGGTTGTGAGGGAGAAGAGGAACAACAAAAATACAACAATATTCAGTCATTTTTCTTTATTAAAGTGAGAAAAAAGATACTCATCCATCTCTTTTTATGAACAAGAGCATAAAGTCTGGCTCAGACTGGTCAGATCAGTGTTTCCAAGCTTTGAGACTTTCTACAAAGCATCACTGACTGTTACTGTTTATAAATTTGACTATGATGAATCAATATTACTGATAAAATACAGAACTGACCTTATTAGTTAAAGGACATCTACTGAAAACTGCAAAAAACAAACAAATAAGAGATACGATTCTATTCTTTTTTTCGTGCCATTATTCCATTTTTGTCCACAAAAAAAAAGAAAATGAATCTTTGTTGTTTCCAGATATGTCAAATAAATATATAGTATGTCTGCAACAGAGACACTTCTAAGGTTTCTTAGGAACAAAGTGAAATGAAGTATAACAGAGGAGTTTGGATGCTGGATATAAAAATCACAACTGATTGTCAAAAGTAGTCTAAAATGTTTTTTCTCAGAAAGAAAGCAGAAAAACAAAACAATAAAATACTACAACACAATATCCTGTATGAAGTTAGTGCGTCAGAGTTCTATTAAGTCCTACTTGTTTTAAATATTTATCTTTTTTCAAATGCTTCTTCTTCTTCTGGGTTATTATCACTGATGCATTGAAATGTAGTGCAGTCTAATGGAATGCATCCATCCATCATCTATACACCGCTTAATCACACTTAGAGACAGACAACCAAGCACACTCACATTCACACCTACGGACAATTTAGAATCACCAATTAACCTCAACATGTTTGTGGACTGTGTGGGAGGAAGAACCCGGAGAGAACCCACGCTGCACGGGGAGAACATGCAAACTCCACGCAGGAAGATCCCGGGTGTCCACACTGGGATGCGAACCGGAGACCTTGCTGCGAGGTGACGGTGCTAACCACCGAGCCACCTTGTAGCCCCGCACGACATTTTATGATTGTATAATAATATAAAAGCAAAAAGTAGTGAGATAAAAATATAAATGTGTGTAGTTATATTCTACCACTGTCCAGTCCTTATGGTGGTGATGTTCCCAAAGCAGTGTCACTCTTTTCATGGATTTACTTTAAAATTGTTCCATGAATAAAAGTCGATCAAGTCACAGTTTTCTTGGTATGGAGGCATTAGTAGATAGGCTTAGACAGATGTTGAGTCAAAGGAGAAACTGTCTATTGATGCTCCAGTTTTGCCTTTAAATCAGCTATGATCACCACTGTAACGTTTTCATCCCATCTGTTTCTTTATCTTCATTTTTCTTTACTGTTTTCTTTTTTTTAATGTTTGTTTCTGAGCTGATTTCAGTACTTAGTTCCCCTTGCAAGTCATGTAAAGTTAGGTAACAAGTACAGTTTCCCTCCCTTCCCTTTTATATATGAAAATAATGAATTGTACTGTAATGTTTCCTGTAATAGATGCTTAATTTCACCTCTATTTTGCGTTCTATGTAACAGTTACCATTATCATTGTCAGTCTGTCCTTCCTGTGCAGGTTTCAAAAACAGCTAATATGCAAAGGAACAGCAGGAAAGTACCCATGTTGCTGCTAAAAGTCAATCTTCTGTCCCCTATGATCAATAAGGCTGAGGCAAATAATAAAAAACTTGTTGACCCCAGAAACCACAACCAGGACTCATGTGTTCCTGATTATTACTTTAAATGGTAATTCTAAACTTAACTGGTATTCTTCACTCATGTATTTGAAGTCATGAATGCAAACTTTGCATCGCCGTGCAGTGGACATGTCAAGTTTTTTTTTTTTTGACCGAATCCTCGGTTTGCAGCTGTGAGCTGGACTCCTGCTGTGTCCTCAAGTATGCCCTGCTGCTCACAATCAGGACAAAATCTAATTTGCGCAAAACACACAAGCA
This sequence comes from Stegastes partitus, assembly GCF_000690725.1. Classification (NCBI taxonomy): domain Eukaryota; kingdom Metazoa; phylum Chordata; class Actinopteri; family Pomacentridae; genus Stegastes; species Stegastes partitus. Next base: position 273,034 of record NW_007578662.1, on the reverse strand, counting down.
CGCAGCGCTCGCGCCAACACTTAGCAGCTTCAGCCCACCGTTTCCTCTCCAGCGCTGTGTGTGTGTGTGTGTGTGTGTGTGTGTGTGTGTTGTAACTAACTCTCATTCAGTTTGCTGAAGTGAGATCGCTGCGAGCATGTGCCACTGCCGAGGGAGACACAAGCTCAGCGACTGTGAAAGAAACCATTATCCCCCACGGAGCCCCAGACATCTGGGCTCGATACACACAGCGTGCAGGCAGCCCACACACACACTCTCTCTCTCTCTCTCTCTCTCTCTCACACACTCTCTCACACACACACATCTGCGCATGAATGTGTGCGACAGATAAAGACAGTGAGGAACAGCCACGGACACATGAAGCACAGTGAAAGGGGGTCATGAGAGAAAAAGGTCTGAGTCAGGACGTGTTACCCTAACGACCGCCCCTCGTCTCCACGGCGACGGGGAGCTGGCACACATGCCCGGCACAAAGGCATTCTGGGAAAAGCACAGGTTTTATATTGCCCCTGTCTTTACACTCTTGTGCCATCACCCCGGTAACACTAATGCCGCTCGGCCCTCTAACATTTACTCTCACACAGTCGAGCACTAATGAAGTGTCGCGCACACACACACTCACACTCACACACACTCGCACAGGCAGTGTGTGACCTCTGGAAGAGTTATGACAATCGTGACAAGTCTCTTCCTTTCTGTCTCTGTTTCCCACTGACTGCCTCTCTCACTCATCAGACATCAGAGCAGATTCATCCTCCACTGTTCAGGAAATAAATCACAGATTCGCCGCATGTGGAAGAATCAATCAATCCGTCCTGCCGATTTAGCCTCTCGACATATCGGACGGCATCTCAGTAACTTTCTTTCAGTAAGAGTCGCAGCCAGTTTGACAAAAAGTTAAAGGAATTCCTCTGCAGCCGCACTAACAGACGAGAACATCAGCAGTGATTCCACAGCAGGATCCGAACCAAAATCGAATAATTATTAAAGCCAGCAGGGCAGTGTTGGGGGAAATTTCGAGCCCCGTCCCAGTTGAAGCCGTGCCTTCGGTTTGGGACAAATACATGCGGTGTTGGAGCTGTACGGTGGACGATGACAGTGTTAGAGTTTCTGTCCAAATGTTGCGCAAATTTGAACCGCACTTCTTGAAAAAGTGCACAGGAAGGAGCAAAACACTACATTCTCATCTCCCGCCATTAGCAGCTTATTCTCCAGCCTCCAGTGCCATTAAACCGCCGAGGAAGAAGGTGAAATTGTATGAAAATGTCGTACAACGGCGCAAATCAAACCTCAAACAAAAGAAAAAACTAACACGATGTTTGTTTGGCAGGAGTGAATGTGAATCATCAGTCTTGTATAAAAAGATTCTTCTCCACTGTTTTAATTCACATGGACACATCATCAGTGCTGTTTCCTGGAGTCAGCGGGTGCTTCGGGTGTCATAACAGACCCAACTGATCAGCTCTCAGGCCAAGTTGCATTCTATTGATCCCACTGGTCACCGCTGTCCAGCCACCTCCACGGTGTTGTTGTTGCTGATGGCTCACATCCTGCTCAATCTCCGTCCTTTGACGAACTGTCCCAGCTGCTGCTGCTCATCTCCCTCCTGGCTGCACCTGATCACGCCGGCAGCGACGGTGCTTCTTGCCCAGTGACTTACAGCAGCTGCTCAGGATGCGTTTCAGGGTCCCTGTCTTGGAACACAGGGTCCATGTGGGAGTCTCCATCTTCATTATAGACTCTCTGAGTTTAGAATTTGATCCCGTGGGTGTTCCTCTGCCAGACCGGGCAACACTTCGGACCACCACCTGCTCAAACTTCATTCAGGCATCCGGTTGTCACAGCGTCGCTCGCCTTGCTTTATTTTTAAATGCATTTGAAGGTACTGCATTAGAGAAAGTAAAGATAGAAAAGGTTAGTTTTTAAAATAAAA
>NW_007578662.1:250341-270267 GCF_000690725.1 Stegastes partitus | reverse complement strand
AGCTGAAAAGGAACTACAGGTGGCCGAACTGTGACATAAACAACAAAGTCTCTGTATGTTTCACGTATACGTCTAAAAAACCAGCACAAGTATGCACGTTAACACACTCAGACCAGTGCACACACACACTAAATGCAAAAAAAAAAAATCTCTCTTAAAACACGAGTCCGATCAATGCTGTCCAATATTGACTTTAGAAATCAATGACTCCTTTGCCGTGCACTCTGACTCTTTTTGCTATTTATTACACCAAAGTCTGATTTCCCCCAAAACAAGAGAAAGTAATTTGCCACTGTGTTGGTTAGTTTATTTTCACAGAGTCAAACCATTTCCAGCTTGTTGATTCTGTTTCTCTTATGTTGATTCATTGCTTTGTTGTTGTGTTTTTATATTCTGACTCCTCACGAGCCTCACTTTCACTGATGTACTGATTAAATTTGTGCAAACGGCCGCGCTATATATACTTCAATAAAACAGGTTCAGTCCAGATAAATCAGATTGAATTCCGCGTGCTTCTCTTTCTAATCGGTCTGTGTGTTTGTATCTAGCGTATAGTTACTGATTAGCCCCCTCCCCAAGGGCCCCGGTTATAACAGAGGTCAAATGCCCTTTGACCTCCGCCCTCCCCTCCCTCGCTTTGTTACCCATCCTCCTCATCCTCCTTTTCACTTCATCCTCTTTTCTGCTTAGACGAAGAAGATTTCACAGGGTGGATGATGTATTTTTTTTTTTTTTTGGTAAAAGCAGTCCAATGAAACAGAAGGGGATGATGTCCGAGGTGTGTGTTTGTGTGTGTGTGAGAGTGTGTGTGAGTGTGTGTAGGTGTCACGAGGCCTGTCAGGGGTTAGGCCAGTAAATGAACAGCTGAGAGTGGTGATTTAGTCTGTATAAAAGCAGCCCAACTGTCATAACAAAGACAGCAGGCCAACCGGAGACAAAGAGGAGTCACCAGCCCCCAGGAGGCCTCCAAAGACCCCTTTGAACACACACACACACACACACATACATGTACCACACACACACATACAAACACACACACACCAATGCAGACAATGGGTAGTGAGCAGCGATCTCCCAGAGGCCTTCCAAGGGTCCAGGGGCCAGACTGAGCTTGGTTAAAAAGGACCCGAAAGGCGTCCATTACAAAGCCTGGCAGGCGTCAGTGGGTCACCCGTCAGCCAGCTTCTGATCAGTCGTCAACACGCGTGTTAACCCAGCAGAAAGATCCCATCTAATGCAGAGGGGTGGTGATGCCAGCGTTATCTGCAACACAACTCAATGGCTGCCAGCATAACTGTGGTGTGTTACACTAGTAGCAGCTAATGTAGCTTAGCCTCAAGCAGAGATGAGGCTACAGAGATCAGGTGAACTCGCCGTGTCAGACTTTCTCCATTCCCAGTTTGTCGTCTTCGGACCCGACCAAAGAGACACATTTGACATCGCTTGAGTCTCACTGGAGCTCAAAAGGTTTCATGCAACATGTACCTCCTACGCTGTGGCTCTCCTCAGCACCTGGAAACAAACTTTTGATGTAGAGAAGTTCACCAGACGAGGCAAACATGCCGTGAAGTAAATTTCATCACTATCCGCAATCATCGAAGTTGGTTTCCTTTAAGCTTGATGGCGGCCTTTCTAAAACCGTAATGTTGCACTAATCAGTATTTTCATATCATCAATGGATCAAATGAAGAGTTCATCTGCAAAAACAGATAACTCCAGTTTTGTAGATTTTCAGAAAATTTATTTTTTTGTTGTTTGCTTGAGATAATATGAAACTGAAGTTGAGTGGATTTGACTTAGTAGAAATGACACGACTGATTATTGATATTGTCTCAGGTAGACGATGGAAAAGTGGGTTTTCTGAAGATTTGTGAAGATAAAGTTATCTGTTCTTGCAAATGAACTCTTCAAATATCGATTTTAAAAGAGGTCTCTAATAAAGACAAACATGAAGCAAATCATCTTCCAACTCATCAACATCAACCCTACTGAGCATTTTAGAAGCTTGCAGCTCATTGCTTTGCAGCTTTACTGTTCTGGTTCATTTTAAATGCTCTTATAAGTCTTGTTTCCAAAAGTAGCAACTGATTTTTACTGTTTTTACCAAAGCGGCAGACGAATAAGCACCTTGCTGGTGAAACACAGCAGAGCACGTAGCAGCTAAAGAAGCAGAAGTTTCATCTACATATTTGGTAAAGATGAAAAAATTGACACTAGTCTTGATGTAGACACAAATACCTCTTCAAATGAATGTGTTTCTTCCACCTTGTCTTTTTCTGTACTGATAGTAAGTCAAAGTTTTCTGGAAAGAAGTGGCCAAAAAAATAATCAGTTTATACCTCCTTTGCCATGTAGCTTTAAGAAAACCTTAACCATAGAGCAGTCCAATCACAATGAGCTCACATTGATCACAATGAAAGGCATGCAATTCCAAACAATCTTTGTGTAAGAAGGACTTGTCACTGAAGGTGATCACAGTCCTGCTGGAGTAACTCACGCTCTGACTTAAATTTAGAGGCCGTGGTAAGAAAAAGTTAAACGCTGTCACACGTCCTGTAAAATGTTATTTCTTTCTCACTGGTTCCGTCAGTCAGCGTCCTGCGGGCCTGTCCGGCCTCAGTTAAAGGACGAGCGTGGCCCCTCCATCCTATTAGGCTCCCGTTAATCAGCCTTTTCTTCAGAGTCGAGGAGCGTGATGAGGAGAGGCATTGAGCCCCCCGTAACCCCCTGTCCCCCTCCCTACTTTCCTCCACCCTGCTACCCATCCACCTGCTGTGGCTTTGTCTGTGGCTTTGGAAGAGCTTTGGCTTTCAGCAAAAAGCCAACAGTGACCACACACTTCAACACGACGCGCACACACACACACACACACACACACTCATGCTGGCATAAAGGCTGGAAAAATCGGCTGCCACAGAGTGCTCCTCTTGTCTGGGTGGAAATGCCACCGGAACAGGGTTCTGACCATGAAGGGACGCTTAAACATTCCCCTGAAAGTCATACTGGTGAAATTTTCGAAAGTTATGATTGCAGACAGGGCGAGGCGAAGTTTCATTGCAGGTTTTATGGGCTTCAGAGAAGAATTCTCCCACACCACAGTGGAATGATGTCTCCGCTCAGACATCTGATACAAAAATAATCAAAACACAGTCCTGCATACTTGGGTGGAAACAGATCAAATCATAATTAGACCTTGAAAATGACTTTGTCTCCATGAGAAGAAGCATGAAGGAGGTCTGGAGGCAATCTTGTCGGAATATGTAACATAATGAGAACTCAAGGCTTTTTACTGGTTCTGACAGAGTTTCCCCCCGGCAGGCCTTCTTCCAGAATAAGCTGAGCGACAATCCCAACTCGTGTTTACAGTTTTACAAAATGAAGCGTCCCGTCTAGCACATTTCAGCTCAGACGTACAACAAAAGAAAAGGCTTTTCTTGATGCGACAGGCCAATATCACTTTAAAGATGTTTTGTGCAACAGGCTGAATGCCTCATAAAGGTGGTGCTGGGTTGATCCCATCAGGCCGGCCGGCTATAAAGAGAGGATCACATATGAAGTGGATTTAACTCGGAGAGAAAAGAGCTGACATCAGGGTGCCTGCGGTGGTTAGTGTTCGTTGTTCTGGAGACGTTTCCACAACATCTAGTTATGTCCTACAAAGCCAGTTTGAGACATGCTCCCCTTTCTTTAAACCTGGTGCCAATTTGATGAATCGTGTCAGAATAAGCCTCTTGGTCACTTTTCCAGACTTAGTAACTTTGCGAAATCGCTTTCAAAACTAAGTCTGAATGAATGCATGAAAACTGATAGAAGGAAGTCGGTCTGATGAATCAGAGAACCGCTCTCCAGGTTAACAGGATGTAACCAGACCACACAGTATGCATCATTTCTCATCCTGTCCTGTCTTGTCTAGCCTGTTCAATACCAAATATCAAACCCACTTCTTCTGCAGTGGTCTTGGCATATCCGAATTTTAAGATAATAATAATCATAATAACATAAAAGTCTCACAAATCTGACCAACTGAAAGCTTTAATGATCTGATGAAGACAGCCATGTCAGAAAAAAAGCTAAATATAAGAAGAGGAGCAACCTGTTAAACGTCTGCCTCCATTTTTTCTTTATCAGCGTACGGCTGACTGCCAAAGGAAAAGACTTCACTGGGTTTGGTTCACCAGTTTAACCTTGAGTTAGTTTTGTTTCACGTTGGTTGACAGTCGTAGATCTTTGGTAATAAAAACAGAATGGAAATAAGAATTCATCTTTAAAAGAAAAGCAAACACATTACAGTGTTTCATGTTTAATTGTATTATCGTGCGTTACCTCACAATCCGACTGACCAATCACGGGCCTGATAGGTTAAAAACAAACAAAAAAAGAAGCTGCTTGGTCTGTTGCCTTAATGCACCTTGGATAGAATTAGTAGCAGTTTTATGGGCTGATCTGGCGCACAAAACCAAACGTTAGACAAGAAGTAGAAACTAAATGACTGAGACAAATTATTTCCTGATACTCGTACACTTGTAATCAGGTTTACTGTGAACATTAGAGATGGTGACAAGCCTCAGAAAACGTAGCAGGAATCGAATTACTGGAATAAATATGACGAGAACTAACCTAAATTTTTTTATTTTTTTAAGAGGGGAAATAAAGTATTTTGCAGTAGTATTATCTGATGTAATGTTTTAATGACACTGATGATTGATAAGCTTTTTGTTGTTGACTCATTAAAGGTTTTATTTTTATGTGATCAACCCACTCCAAAAACCCTAATGACTACATAAAAGTGTTCATCACAATGGACCGTGCACGCTGTGTAAATAATAAAAGGCACACATAACCTAACACTTACACTTGTGACCCGGTGCTGATCCCAGTGATCTCGTCCTTTCACTTCTACCCAGCCTGGGTCAAACACACCAGTTATTCAGCAGCGAGAGAAAAACAGGCGATGGTCCCTCGTGGTGTTGACTACATGGGTGCTGATTCTAGCTTTGGTTGGCCCTCTCTTTCCCCACATTTACTGGCTGTGACTTCCTCCGTTTTTAGTGACAGAAGCCACAACTATGTACGTGTTTATTCCCTTAACGTCACTCAGCGGCAAATGGTTTCCTCACTAGCTGGAGGAAAATTGTGTGCGGGAGGCCTGTCTGTCAGCTCTGAAACGTTCTGTTTACACGTGGACGCTGACAAGGGCAAGCTTTGCTTTAACTGAAACAATAAGGATTATGTTGAATGTGTCAGTCGGTCTCTTTCTAGGAACTGATTTCCTCACCTGCACTTACTCTAAAGGAGCCCGGCTGTAAATTCAGAGCTGGAGAATCACTTTTACCAACAAAATAGAGGTCCAGAATTGGTATTTAGTGCCTCCTGAAAGTCAAGAAACTCAATGTTAATGTTTCTTTATAATCAGTATGGAGCAATCTAAGAGAGATTTCACAACACCGACTGCATGATTGCAGAGGACAGCATTTAGAGTCACTTCAAGACTGTTGTGCTTTAGATAAATCCCTAGACTAATTTCCTTAATCTTCCTGGTGCCACAGTCCCACTGTGGAAATGCAAATGCTCAGGAGGAATTTTTTGTCTCTTGGGAAGTTCCTAGACATGGAAAACTAAAGTTCCTACAACTTCTTGGTGGAAAGGCACCTCATGTGTTGAGGGATCCATGTTTCTAAGCCCAACTTATCGGATCCACTTGACGGAAAACCAGATAGTCGCCTGGAGCTGTGAAGGTTTGTCCAAGCATTCGAGGCATTAACCACAGTAGCGGTGTGAAAACAACAACAGCTCCAGGATGCCGGGCCTCGTTCTCGCCACGGGTTTCCCTTCCCCGTCCAGCCCGGCGTCGTTTTGGGCCCACACATAAACACATACGCTTACAGCTGAATTTAATTTGCTTTGCTCCTCTGTTTTCTGAGGGCGCTGAACCTCGTCACCCCTCGCTGTTACCACGACTCAGGCACACACACACACACACACACACACACACACACACACACACACTCATGTAAATCACACGTACTGTACAAAGCTGAATGAGTTTAAATTGTGCTCTTCAACTACATTAAACTTTGTCCTGGACACTTCAAACATGGTTAGACATCTTCAAGAACTAAATTCAATAAGATTTAAGGACCCTTGATGCAAAAACAAATAAGCCCACAGCACAGCGGCATCCCAAGATTCAATTTATAGCCTGTTTCATTTATTAAATTAAACACTGGCAAACAGAGTAAAAATCACACCGTCTGTAATGCAGCAGCAGAACAATGTCATGGTAAAAAGAAAAACAATTTGACAAGTGATATAACCACAAATCAACAGCAGGGTCTGGAGCACCACTGCTGAGCTCTCACATTAAATGGATGCTACTGTTAAAGCAAGCAACAAGGCACCACCAATCAGCTCATGTGGATTTATTATGAACAATACTTTGTAAATATGGAATAAAACTCCTCTATCAATTTGATGGCTGCACACCTGAAAATACACATCCTCTCATAAAGAAATTAACCAAATGCAGTTTGAGATCTATTCCTGAATAATGTTGCTAGCTTTTGGAGGAAAGTGGGACCTATCACTGTTCCCATCACAATACCACTAACATTAAAACCCTTAACATTCCTACGTCCCGCCCCCGGGACGTGACTACCTTCCATAAACATTACGGCCATGTGCGCATGCGCATCAATCAAGTTTCCCGACAATATACACATGAAATGAACGCTTTCCGATGATACAAACGTTTTGACACGCAGTAACCACAGTGTTGACACAGAGCATTTTCTTCAGAAAAGCAAAATGTTAAACTTTTCTTACTTTTGAAGGCTCTCTGCAGCTCAAACATCGGTCATTCCTCACCAGGTTGGTCTAATTCTGTCCGGACAGAACCAGTTAATCTAATCCAGTAAAATAATTTGGTCCACAACACGTATTAGATCCTCAAAGGCACAAATGCTGCAGTAATGTCTTCCCAGCTGGAGATCAGCTCCGGCTGTTTTATTCATTTCTTCTGGCGAAATCAGGCAGAATCGATTTCAGATCGCGCTGAATGTACTGCAGACGGCAACACGGAAGTCTTAGCTTTTGATTGACACCTAGTTTGGCCAATAGGAGGGCTGTGGGGGGTGACTGACACCCTGACGAGCCAATGAGTGTCCCACCTTGCAGATTCAACCAGTCGGGTTGCACACACTCTCTGACAGACCTGCGTCCTTGTGCTTTCCTCCAAACAGACTGTTTTAAGAATGGCACATAAAAAAACAGTACGTGTCATTGTGCCAAGAATATGTATAGTTTTAGTTTTGTGAAATATACAGTTTGCAGTGTTTGTTGTTAGTGTGAATTTTAAAAATATATATTTATACTTACCCATAACACTTGTTTTGACTTTTTTTTATATACTCTTATATCTTTTTATGAAAAATATATATTATAGTTTGTTTTTATGATGAAATATGAATTTCTATAACTAATAGAGTGATTCTGTGTCCAGATATGGATTCCTCTGGGTATAAGCTTTCAATAGAGAAGATATTGCACTTTTTTCCATGCGTTTCCAGTGGTCTCCAATTTGGATAGATTTAGATAAAACAAAGGTCCCTCTGTAAAACCCATGGACATACCAGTAAAGGGAATTGGTGTCAAATTTTCTGTTGTACAGATATTGTTTTCAAATTTGAAATATGAGTACAAGTTTTTTTTTTTTTTCAAATTGGCACAGACTGTGTTTTACTTCCCACCACCTAATGCTGCTTTATGCATCTTTATTTCAAGAAACAATTTAGGTGAGAATAATAAAAAAAAAAAAATTGGCGTGTGTGTGTACTGAAATGGATGAACTTTTTACTAGTAGCACCTGGAGAGATTCTGATTGCTGTGGCTAAAACTAGTGAGTGTTAGCTTTACAAAAAAGACCAAATTTTATACACACTCCATTAGGGTCAATAGCAGCATTCATTTTAATTTAGAGATGTCATTCTACAGGTGATTGCATTAAAATGACCCGGAATGATAAGGCCTTCAAATGCCACCTTGTAAAACATGACAGGACACCAGTGCAAGAAAATTACAGAAATTTTACTTTTTTCTGTAAGAAAAGAGACGGTACCTCTGATTGCAAGTGCTGCTGTTTTGGTGGTTTTGCACATGTAGCCCCTGTTACTGGGAAAGTTCTTACAGTTTGGATAAAGAAAATCATGTTTTGTCTTAAAGCTGGGGTAGGCAGTACTTCCTGGTGTCACTGGGCAAAATTCCACATTAACACTTTTGCATGTTGTAAAGAAAAAAACTAGACTTCTACTCTTGGCTGAATATTTTGGCTTTAGAAAATCTAACTTGTAACGACAGATTTTGAACTTTTAACCCAAACCAGATGACCAAATATGAAGAGCAATAAAGTTTGCTTTGACAAGTGGAGGTGATGACTTTTGTTTTGTTTTGCATACTGCAGTTTTATGTTCATGCAGAATGAAAAAAAAATTGACCACTGGTATGAAATGTCTGTAAGACTGAAAATAAATATCTGCTCAGCTGGTTTGCCATATTGGCTTTTACATATATAAATGAGCGATCGTTATATTTAAGCCCTTAACAAATGTTTCAGAAGCAGGTATTTCACAGATTTGAGAGTTTTAGATCTGATTTCTGTATTGTGTAAATTCTTGTATATATTTGTCTTATTATCTTGTTTTATTTTTTATTAATATTTATTGTATTTTATTCTTTTCTTTCTTTAGTTATTTTACTTTATTTTTATTTTATTTTGTAATTTTCCTATTTCTATTTTTCGTGCAAATTCCTCAGGCAACACCAACAGCCGAAACCAAATTCCTTGTATGTTGTGTACGTATTTGGCCATTAAAGCTGATTCTGATTCTGATTCTGATTAACGTTCCTGCTCTTCCGCACCGGTGTTAGTGTGTTTTACTATAACTAGCACTGATTAGTAATTAGCGCTAAAATGGAAGGCAACTCTAGTGTTGGATATTGAGTAGACTACAGCAACTCTATGGAGTTCATGGTAAAATATCTAGCAATTGTAAATGTTTGTGTAAATACTCTAACTGCCAGAAGGGGGAGACAAAAGTTTGGCACTGCAGGTACAAACACCACTCTGCAGATTTTATGCGTTTTCTATCAGATTTTTGACGATATTCATGTGTAGTAAAGTGTCGTGTCATGTTAAAGTGCAACTGTGACTCTAGGACACTGGCACCAATCATCACCACTCCACATCTCCAACTTACTGCTCTCTGAGGTTTTCCTCTGTACACCTCTGTGTGTCTCTGTGCGGACTATCAGATGGCAGACAGGGATTTGGGGTCGGGGATCTTTGCTGTGTGAGGTCAAAGCTCTGGTATTTTCAGTCGGAATCACAGTTCCACGGAAAACCACGGCGTCAACCTCACGATCCACAAGTACATACGCGCACACACACACACACACACACACAGGCAGACAAAACGCTTCGCCACACAGGGACGGCAAGGTTAACACACTTCCAGCCTCGTGGACAACCCAAGAACCTGCACACTGAGACGTGATGTGTACACCCTATCGACCAGTAGTGTAGTAAGAGACTATATTTAAAAGCAGGGATATAAATAGCTTAGGAAGGTCAAAATGCTTCTGATGATTTGCCATCATCAATTTCCTGGAATTTGTTTAGGAGAGGAATTTCACAATGTTGCTCACGTGTCAGAACACGCTCAGTCAGTTTGTTGTCATTTCTACATAAATAAACTGAACCTTTAAACATCAAGAAATCAAAAGAAAGTGAGGGGTTGAGGATGTTCAACCTAAAAATCCTAGAATTAACGCAGAGAGAGTAGTGTGATGATGAGGTAGACCTGTTATGGTAATAAATCTAGTAAGTGTGTTGTTTCCTGTCTCTGCTTCTCTACTGAGGAGATTAAGTTCAACTGACATGATTCAAAATGCATTTTGTCTACTTTACAAATAAGAGCAATCATCTTATGCTAGTATTTCTATGTGGTACCAACCTCATTATCTCACATGGACTGTTGTCATTAGTAAAGTTTTTTTTTAAATCACCGAAATCCAAAATGTAAACATAGTTAACTCTACGGATATTCATGTCTCTGTAAATATAAACTGTATTAAATCTGGAGGTCCTTTTTTAGAATAATTAATTGATCATTTAATCATTTTTTAAATGCCCCCAAGAGATGTATGATTATGTTGAAGTTACAACGGCGTCCAGTGGGTTCACAATTAGGAGGAGAGTTTGTCATAGAGCTAGGAAAGTGGTTGGGGTGGATGGATGGATCCATAAAACACTCAGACTGATGTTCATTCACTGATTCAACCTGATAGTTAATGTTGTTTCTTTTAATCATGACCGTTTCATAACCTTAGCCGTGTACTTAATATTGCAACCATGATGACGGAGGTCCTCTAACATCAACAAAGTACTTATTTAACTGCAAACCAGTTTAGGTTCACTAAGCAAAACAAGTTTTTAGTGGTTGCGTGTGTCTAAACCATAGAACTGTCACATAATTAAATGGTTGGTTATGTATTTGTCAGAAGCAATTTAACAGTTTTTCTGTGACATGTGTTCTGCTGTTGGTGCTCTCACATGGGCTGTATTGGTGTTTGGGGACAAACCATTTATATGGTTGTTCAGATTGGAGTACATGTAAAAAAAAATAATAATAAAAAGAAAGCTTTATAAAGCCTTTAGTGCCTCAAGAGGAAGCTGCATGAAATGGGAACATTTTGCCTTAAGGGACATTTGGAGTTTTAACCATTTTTTTTCTCAGAACAAGCATTAATTCCATTGGCTTGTGCTTTGCAACAACAATTTTGCTGTGACACTGAAAGTTTCGAAAACATCTTCGGTAGTTGTGCTACATTTTGGACGATGCCTGGTTCTGCTGAATCCCATTTTAATATTCTTTTAAAACTGACCAGAGAAGAGAAGGCAGGACAAAAACGATGAGTGCAATGCTACATCGGTGAAGTATTCCTACAGTGGTGGTTGCACACATTTTGGTTGTTGGCTCCATCAGCCGTCAGTAAAGTTGACAAATCAGGTCTGCAGAGATTTATCTTAAAGTAATTCAGTTCCTTGTTTGATGTGAAACAGTGACATGTAAAGACAGCGGGTTTTAGCATCATATTTTTCCACTAAAGGAAGGTCCGATTTGCCTCAATCAGTATTCTGCTTCTGGCCTGAGTACCTGCCGTAGACAGGTTGGTAAATATACAGAACTGATCTGCCTGAGGGATGCAGCTCATGTATTTTTATGATGAGCTGTTGCTGATTACTGAGGCTACACCAAGCAGAATCCATCACATTCACTATGACTTCAAACCACACAAGCCGGTCTGAGGCTGTTTGCGGTGACACAGCAGCTTCCTCGGGCCTGTGGAGCTGCAGCTGAGTACAACACCAACACATCCCTCAGACAGACACACACTTAGAGCCTGCCTTCAAGCTGCACGTCTCCCCCCCGCCCGCCTTCTGTTGACCCATCTCCACACTATGATTAAGAAATAAAAGCTGGGAAATAAAGACAACAAATAACTTTTTTGCGGCACATGCCTTCAGAGACACTCACACACACACTCACATAAACGTGCTCAGCCATAAAACCACTGGGCTCCAGAGACAAAAGCCTTGTCATGCTCTGGTGGGGTCCTGTCACTAATCCACACAGCTTTCGGGGTTGCAGACAGCAGACACACACACACAACGCGTAGATGTATGTGAAAGAGAAATTCGACACACACAGCGCCTGGATTTGCGGATACATACTTCCACACACTCTCTCTCTCGCGCACGGACACAGACAGTGGTGTTGTGTTGCCGGCTGCCTGGGTGTTAAGGCCAAGCAGAGCTACTGGCGACAGGTTGGAGAGAGGAGATAGCTCACTAAGCCTAATCACACAGGGGAATGCTGTCTGGGGCACCTGACCATCAGACCTCTCGCTGTGTGTGTGTGTGTGTGGTGTGTATGCTTGCTTACTTAAATGTAGTTTTGCATGTGTCTGTGTGTGTGTGTGTGTGTGTGTGTGAACTCCGGACGAGGGCAGTCATAATTGGGGCTTATCGCCCTGAACGGGGCAGAAGGAGAGGTGCCAGAGCAGTATCGGGGGCATCTGACCAGAGCTGGAGTTGAATGGGTTGTGGCGGGCTGTAATGAGTCATCCAGATTCTTACGGGCAAAGCCTCACACAGCCGGAGAACATATTCCATACACTGAACACAGTCCATCCCATAAAACTCAGCATCAATTACTTTAATCCACAGATCAAAGATAGCACAAAATGTCTGATGTTCATCTGTTCTGGTCATCTGTTCATATTCTCTGGAACCTGCTCAGGCAGGCTCTGACTGATATGTCCGGTCTGCTCCGAGTATATCAAATTGCCAACACATTGGAATGATAGTAGATTTTATCACCGAATAAAATATTGGCCAACGTGACCTGGGCGAGTCCAAGCCAACCCGACTAAGGCTGTTTTCAAACCATTCACTTCCTCGCCCAGAGCAGTGGGTGAGTTGGTGCACTTGTTGAGTCGTCGTCTTGGTTTCGGATCCATTTCCTTCAAAAAAATTAAAGCAGATTTAAATGTCACTCTGCTCATAGATGAGATGTTTCTGGGACGTTAACAAGTTCACTGCTGCTCCAGGTGAGGCTTTGATGCACTCTCTGGCTAACAGCTAGCACCTTTTAAATGCATTTGTGATTCAAGGGCTTTTCGGCTCAAACTTGCAGAGTTTGCTTTGTAGTTGGGTCAGATCAAAGTCAGATCCTACCAAGTTGTAGGGCAAATTGCATAAACTGCTTCTCTGACACTGTGTTGGTTATATTCAGGCCACACTTGAGTACAGTTACTGCGCTTAAATCCCTTCTCAAAGCAAAATAAACCAGCAGTTTACTAGAGTAGAAATTTCCCTAACCTGATCCAAACTGGCAGCAGAGGTCACATCTGTTATTAAAATGCAAAAATTGTGAAGTTTTCCAAATTGAGCACACTGTGTGTGACAGGTCGCTGAGTGCTATTGTGACAATTTGTCATTTCTGTTGCATCAAATAGATTTGTGGTTGAGAATATTTGGAACTTGTACAACAGCAGTTCATTTCTCGTTAGTCTTGATCACAATGTAAATATATACAAGGTGTATGTACTGTGAATGACAAGAAATATGACCTTATCCCATCTAATATTACTCAGTAGTTTGCATCTCAAATTAAACAGGCTAACAAAAAATAGTTGCCTGCTAACTTTGGAATATTTTTCCTTTGCCAGTTAACTAGTTTGGTTCTCAATTATGGAATCAAATACATCTAAATACCTGAAAGCAAACTTGAATAAAATAAAATATTAAAAAATAGTCAGCAAACAATACATGTCAAACATACAATAGATGTCTGGATCTCCCTGTGCTAAAAACTATGTTGGCCTCCAAGTGATTAGTGTTGGAAAAAAGGGTCCCATGGATAAACCTAACTGGTAAAACTAGAATAAAAATACATATATATCGTATTATAATATAGATTGGAGTTATTCTGTCATCACTTTGTTGCTGTCATTAGCACACATTTTCGTTTATGCTGTCTGACATTGCTGCGATCACAAAATAATGTGCATTAGTTAAAAAAAAGAAATAAAAAAAAAACAAAAACCCTTTAAATTAATTGCTAGTAAATTTATCCCTAAAATCTTGAAATGAGCATGGGTTCAGCAAGAATGGCAAACTTATTTATATTGTACATTTCATACCCAAAGTGCTTTACAGAGTGCACAGTGAAAGAACAAGAAACAAATGAAAAATACAAAAAAAGCTAAAGACAAAAGTATGAAGTGTAAAAGCAGTAGAAGCAATAAATTAATACAAATATATATAGAAATAAACATGTTTGTCACTATTGACAATATACACATTTTTTTTTGTCTCTTTTGGTAATTTGCTCGACAGTTGAGCAGCATAGAAGCTAAAAGCAGCTTCATCATGTTTAGGCTTGACGTGTTTCTTGTTTCTGAAGTTATGCAGCCACTGGTAAGTTTTATATACTTTAGTCAACTATAACTGACCATGTGATCAAACGATAGACGGATTTTATAAATACTTCATAAAGTCATTATGTTGCAACTCATTTACAAAAAGAACAGCTTCATACTGCCATCTAAAGGAAGATCCAGTCGCCTAGTTGAGCCATTTTTTTGCAAATAAATGTGTTGAACTCCAACTTCAGACCCCAACACTATTGGACTGCAGCATTACTAGTGATGAAATGTATTGTAGCCTATACAATTAACAGGGACAAGGCAATGTCTGTGTGTCTTCACACAATGTTGTGTGAAGGAAGTCCAATATTTCAAACCTAGGCTAGGCTCCATAAGGTTATGTCTGTTACATGTAGAACAGTATTTAATTGGACCTTTACAACTTACTCACAAACTTTATGAGACAAGTTTGTTGTTGTTGTTAAACTTATTCTTCACTGTCTCCTTTACGTCTCCATATTGATATCCAGCTGTGCACTTTAAGATAGCCTTTTTACATTTGCAATGCCCCTTCAGTCTTTCAAACAGTCACAACTTGAAAGTTTAAGGGTGTCCTGGTTTGCCTTGAGCAACCTAAACTATACATGTGGTTCATGGTTTTCTGAAAAAGTGAACAAGTCACCTCAAATTTGGCACATAGTACATGGACTATATCCTAAGTGGAGTTGTGTTTTTTCTCACAGCATCTCAGTCTTGCATTGCCTCCAAAACATTATTTGCTGTTAGTGTAGGTTGTTGGTTGATCAAACCTTTCTTGGTGAAAACTAGTGCCAGCATCACAACTATACAGCACAGGTGCAGGTATGGGTGACATTACAATGAGTAAGCCCTTCCTATTATCATTCTAAAAATTACTAGCAGTTGCTAACATGCAAAAGCAAAAAAGTCTTTTCAGAATGCAGTTTTTTGTTAACATAACTTTTTGTTCACCTAAAGTTAACTTTCTTTGATTTGATCTAAACCAAAAATGAAAATCTGAAGTGGTCTGTC
This sequence comes from Stegastes partitus, assembly GCF_000690725.1. Taxonomy (NCBI): domain Eukaryota; kingdom Metazoa; phylum Chordata; class Actinopteri; family Pomacentridae; genus Stegastes; species Stegastes partitus. The sequence goes on along the minus strand of NW_007578662.1, from coordinate 255,231 downwards.
ATCTAAGTTCTCACAGGGATTGAAGGTGAGAGGTTTTGGAAGACCATGTACAACTCACACTCCATCCGTTCAGTGAATTCCTTTGAACACGGGCTGGTGTTGTTGTGAGCAGAGGTGGAGGCTGAAGGCAAAGAAGAAGTAGATATAGAGTTTTTGTCTGCTGTCCAGCATCTGGAGAGTCTCACCCAAATCGCAAGAGACTTTTATTGATTTTCTTTTTTAAACATTCTGCCTTTCAACAGCTCCTCTCCTTCTCTGCCACGTTACGAGGGGATTGTCACGGAGTGAACTTGAGAGGAATTTAGAGATTAAAGCCCAAAAGGCAGTTTGGTGAAAGTGATCGCAGGAGTTGTCTCTGCAGAATGGTGAAGTCAGAAAGGTGATAGAGCTGCACTGATAGTTCAGTATGAGGGAATAGAAAAGCAGCTACAGTCTAGCAGGTGTTTCCCAATGTGATCTTAAGTGACCCCTGCTCCAAACAACATTTTAAAATACTCTATAGTCTTTGACATGGATACGACAGAATAGGGCCCCATAACAAAACACACAGGGAATTTGACTTCTTGGCTACTTTCATTTCTTGACAGCAATCCTCTCGTACACTCCCTCCACACTTTCTGTTGAAAACCAAAAAACTCATCGCACAGACATAATTTATACCTCTTCACTCTTTTAAATAGTTTCCTATTCTCCTCTGTCATCTCCCATTTCTTCAAACCGAACCAGAAAGTTTCCCCGTGTCCTCACGTTCTCCGCTTAATCTAAAGTGAAATCTTGTTTCTAAATATATAAATTGGTAAGATTTCAGATCAGAATGTTAAACTAATGATATGATATTGTCTTCATTACGTATGCATAAAGTCCCTACAACTTTGGACAACTGAGGACACCAGAAAGCATCAACAAAGTAATTAATTTAACTAGTAAGTAATCTACCTCAAATTTATGAAAATTGTCACAAACCGTTTTTTACGGTGACCCAGACGTGTCACAACAAAACAAAAGCACAACACAATAAGCCACAACGCTACAGAATTAACCACAACACAACCAAATTAACCACAACACAACCAAATTAACCACAACACTACAAAATTAGCCGCAATACTACAAAATAAGCTGCAACACAACACAATAGCTGCAACAGAAGTTTGTGTCTCAGAAGCCGGAGATTGTTGGAAACAACTCGAAAGTAAGTAAAACACCGATGGCAAATAGTGTCCATCAATCTTCTGCTTCTGCCCACTTCGTGTGGCGTTGCGCTCTTCACATTATAACTTCCGGGTTAAAAAAAAAAACAGCTTATGTTGCAACCCTTGCGTTGTGTTGCGGCGTATTTTGTAGTGTTGCGGCTAATTGTGTTGTGTTGTGGTTAATTTTGTGGTGTTGCAGCTAATTTTGTAGTGTTGTGGTTAATTTTGTAGCGTTGTGGTTAATTTTGTAGTGTTGTGGTTAATTTTGTAGCGTTGTGGCTTATTATGTTGTGTTGTGGCTTTTGTTGTGACACTTCTGGACCACCGTAATTTTGTCTTGAAGTCAGATCACACCATCCAGTCAAGATGCACTTTAAGACATTCATTTTGAGAAACAAAAACAGAGACAATTTTCTTGTATGCCTTCACATACTTGGCTAATTCACGTGATGATGACAGAACACAAAGTTTGTGGCCATGACAGAAGACAATGCTCCAAATTTGAATGTTGCTTCAGAGATCCTGCAACATCTTAAAAGTGGATGCCTCATTTGGATGTTTAATATGGCAACACAGAAAATCCATACAGTCTCCACAGTTTCAAGGTGGGCACCCATGATTACGGTCACGATCTCTGCTTCTGTTCCTGAGCCACACCAGTGAATAGTGGTTATATGATGTTTTTGCAGAACATTATGTTATTACAGTAAATCTGACCTTTGATCTTTTGAATATAAAATGTCACCACTTCATCATTTTATCCTGTTTGTGTGTTAAGATTAGCGTCTGACTTTTTTTTTTTTTTTTAAGTTAGAGCCAAAAACTTGTTTTGTGAGATCTCGGTGGCTTGTCCTTTGGCCACCATATTTGAATGAGGCAGCTTTTGAGTCTAAGAGAACATTTGTTCCAAATCTGAGAAAATTCCCTCCAGCTGTTTCTGATACGTCTCATTTACGAGAATGGGACGGACAACATAACGCAACAAAACAGATTGCAGGCTTTTTTTCTTCACTGCACTTTGTATGAAGCTAATTGATAAATAAGATCTATGAATTGTTTTACTATTGAATCTGGCCTGACTTTGCATTTAGTACCTAGAACCTTTGTGCAATAAAAAAGTATTGCTACTGCTTAATTGATAACTTAAATTGTAAAAAATATATATATATCACATCTTATAAGCCTTAAACGCATTAATCTGTTGCTCCACCTGGACTTCCTGGATTGCATTTCATGACCCACTGGTACCTTATTCAAAAAATCTCGACCAACACAACCCCCTGCGTAGTTTCACAACGGGCTATTTTCAGTGTGAATGCCCAGTAACAATCCATCTCTATCATCCCTCTCACTTGTATCAGACAGTCAGTGCAGGAAAGCATAGCGGTGTAAAAGTGCAACATTCTGAAGCAGACCATCGATCAGACATGAAACCTTATTTCATTTCACAACAGCGCAGAGCAGCAGCGCTTGCTAATGTAAAACAGCGCTATGATTGTCAATGCAAAGCGCTAATTCACCCTAACTCCTCTGTAATAGTTGAAGTCTTACCCTCTAACCTGTAATCCTGGCTTCATATTCGCCCTTTGGCCTCAGCCCCTCGATCTTAAAGTATTATTGACACCCAGAACCCAAAGGAGCAGCCATTATCATTCTGCCCTGTGGTCCAACTCTGTCGTTGCCTCATCCTGCTTCTAGTATGGTTGTGATTAATCACTCTACCAGTAACCGGAGTGCCCTTCTTCCCCTCAGTTCCCTCTCTCTTCTTCCATGGGCTCCAGATGACTGTCTGATGTCGGGGCATGAGACAATGAGATCCAGATGCGTGATCGATGGAGGACGGACGATGTTCATAAGCAGCGAGGCATTGTGGTTTAGAGTTACAGACGTACAGTCCCATCCGCTGGCCCGCCTTGTGGCTGCACGGGTGATTAATGGGACTTTGCTGGCAGCAGTAGGGACCTGTTTCCCCTCTGACACAGATACAGAACAATATGTTGTGTACAGCACATGCACACGCCGAGCTGCTAATGCGCGGATTCATTTGCGCACACATGGAGGCGCTTCACTGTCAAAATGATGGGTTCCAGGAGGTCGCCGGGGTCGACAGATTTAACGTGATGGAGGGATTAGAGGTTATTTGATGAGGGAGAGCCCTCCTCCGGCAGCCAGTTCATAAGAATGATGGCACAGAGGACGCAGGGTGGGTATAAGAGTGCTGCTTAGGTCACCGCGAATCGTCTTGTAAGTCACACGATCGGCAGGCAGTGAGATATCGTCATGTAAATCATCATCTGGAAGGAATAACCCAAGCGCACATTCATGCTCGAACAATGCACTCACAAGACGAATTCGCCACGAATCAATAAGCGATAACCACCTCCATGCTGTCATTTCTCCACTTCTTCTCCATATACCATCGGTTCGGCCTCATCCCTTATGTCTTGTGTTTCTCCCTCATGCCGACTCATTTTTCTCTGTAAAGGCGCATCAGAGCAGAGCCCTGCTGTCTCTGGCTGCTGTACAGGACTGTAAGGCATGGCTACAGGGTCATATGCTGAGCAGATGTGGTTTGTATGGAATCTCTGGGTGGCTCCGCATGCTATCTGATGATAAGCAGAGGATCAGATCCGATCGCAGCTGCGTGTAGACTTTTGTTTCCATTCGCAATGAATCCGTCTGATTTATTTTGTAGCTGGTGGGTTTTTTTTCTTCTTTTTTTTCAATACAAACTACACACAAACACAGCCTTCAAGAAAAACATGTATTACAATAAGTAGCATGTTGTGGATTAGCCTTCAGAGAGACTGGAGATATACAGCTAATCTGATCGCTGCTACAAAACTTGACAGCATGTTTGTGTAAAACTTTATTATTTATTAAGTACAAGGATGAAACACACTCCAGGACATATTTCTTTGGCTTGTTTCATTTTCGTGGTACATTTTAATATTGTCTGTGATATTCTAGTGTTTTCCTGTGTGCTGTAACATACATTATTACATTTTTTTCTTTTGGTGTTTTGTGTGCCATCAGCTTGATCTACAAGACCCCTGAAAGTGCTCAGTAGGATCAGACACCCAGATGTTAATAGCAAATCCTTTAAGTGCTGGAAGTTGCTAGTTGGAGCCATTGAGGATCACACTTTTTCCAGCTGGCACTTTGTAGTTTGTCCCAGTTTTTGGGTGATCACAATGTTTTGGCCTGTCAGTGTATATGTACTACATGTTTTTATACTTTATCCCATTATTTACTTGGGACTGCAAGGTGGAGCGGTGGCTAGCACCGTTGCCTCACAGCTAGAAGGTCGCCGGTTCCCGTCCCGGAAAGGATCTCTCTGCATGGAGTCTCCATGTTCTCCCCGTGCAGCGTGGGTTCTCTCCGGTTCTTCGACTTCCTCCCACAAGTCCAAAAACATGGTAAAGTTAGTTGGTGATTCTAAATTGTCCGTATGCGAGTGTGCTTGGTTGTCTGTCTCTAAGTGTAGCCCTGTGATAGACTGGTGACCTGTCCAAGGTGTCCCCTGCCTTCACCAGTCGGCTGGGATAGGTTCCAGTCCCCTTGCGACCCTAGGGAGGATTAAGCGGTGTATAGATAATGGATGGATGGATGGATGGATGGATGGATGGATGGATGGATGACCGGATTATTTACTTGAGGCTCATTGTGGAAAAACTGCGATGACTCTTATGAACAT
>NW_007578662.1:226538-250328 GCF_000690725.1 Stegastes partitus | reverse complement strand
AAAACACTTTGCTGTTCATTGGTAAATGTAATATGGTGAATGATGGTGTTTTTGCAAATACAACCACAACAGCTTTTTATAGTGAGCAGAACACTCCAGAACTGTTTTCCACTCGTCGATTATACATAGTTCTTTAGGTTTAACCACAGGCCACAATGATTTAATCATTTGAGGAGGATCATTAGTTGTTATATTGTACGATCGATTCCAACACCAGTATCAGGTCGGATGCCATGCTCATGTGTTGTACCTTTAAAACTTCAGTGCACCCGAAACCACATCATGGCAACATTAACTTTGGCAGAAGAAAAGGAAAATGTATTTGGTTTGGAAATATTATGAAAATGTCAAGTAGTCATATTAGTATTGGCAAGTCGGGTATCTCCATGTGATGAAATGTGCTATGTAAACAAAATGACCTTGCCTTTGGTAGTAATCAACAAACTTTTTCGTCACTTGTCTATTGTCCTGCAGTAGTTTATAGCATTTCCAGGAATTCAGATGGTGTTATCTTTTCTACTTATTTCGGTCTGTCTCCACTTCACTAAGTCAACCACACTCCAAAGAATAACAGTTGGACTCAGACGCTGCACCACGGCTTACCAAAGGTATCAGCCTAAGTGTCAGGGATTAAAAATACAATAGCTTGAATCAACAAGAAGTGATTAAAATCTCAGTGTGAGGAAGGCAGCCCAGCACAGAGGTTTATAGTCGTACAACCACAGACACTCCCTGGTGTGAGTTCACCACCAAGGCCTCTCTGACTCTGTGAAGTGGTTTTCTACCATCTTTTCCTACATTTGACTGAAGAGGTAGGTGCTTGGAGTTCATAAGTAAGAGAGGCTCATGAACTCTTTATTTGAGTAAGTCATTGTATCATTACAATAAATAGAATGAGTGGCAAGTACTTCTGCCCAATTTGAAATAATTCTGATAATAAAAGCGGGATATTAAGTCAAATTTGTGGAAACTATTCTGTTAATTCAACTTTGAATTTTAGTTTTTCGTACATACAAACAATCATTGCCAGTCTGCTTCTGACAGAAACACACCAATACTAAGTTGCAAATCAAAATGACAAGGGAAGAAGTTGAAGGAAAGAGCTGATGGCAAAACATCAGGGTGCACATACAACATGCTGTTGTTGTGAAGTGATAAATGGATATAAATATGTCTGTATGGCATCCCGATATAGAGCACCCAAATATGAAGGAATCTGAAAAACTCACAACACATGTATGTGACCAGTAATGTCGTCCAAAACATCCCCCACCCTGAACTTACTCAATATTCTTATCAGCTGCTTCTTATTAACTGTGTTTTCATGTTCTGTATCTTGTTTGCTGATTACAAGTTGATTAATAAGTCTGTTTTCAGTAAACCTCATCAACAGAAAAGTATGTTGAACAATACACGTGGCGAAGTAAATAAATCAAACACACACTAATGACGGCAGGTTGACATCGTGAAGCTTGGAGAAACTCTTGTAATGAGCTTATTAACAGTTGTAGAAGAAATAAAACCACAACATAAAAACTTTGTTACAAGCAGAAGTGTTCAATCAGAGTTCCTTTTTTTTGGCGAACAAGTGCCAGAGAATGCTTTTGACGTAGCAGCATTAAAGTGCTCATTAGGGTCTCTTCTGTTTGTTTTTGTTGGAGCCAGAAAATCTTTGTATAACTCCAACCTGAGCAGGTCCAATCAGCCACATAGACCAAAACACCAGTGAGGATGTGCAGGTGCTTTAATCTAAAATAATGTTTTTAGTGGAAAAAAAGGAGGTGTCAAATAAAAAATATATATATTAAAGAATAAAATACTTCCCTCTGAAGTCGGAGTCCAGTGTGGCACTGTAAAGAGTCCAGCACTTTACTAAATCTGGTTCATAATATGTGTGATGGTTCATTTACACAAATGATGAAATTGATACCTGAAGAAATTCCAATCTGAAGTAAGCACAATAATTTATCTTTGTTGGCATTTTGGGTGGTTTTGGTGAAATTTCAGTCAGTATCTACATCACTGTTTTTCTTGCTGAGGTCTGTGAAATCAAGATTAAACTAAATGGAAGCAGAGGCAACATTTTTCTCCAGAGTTGCTGTTTTCAAGGCATTAGTGTGTGGAGTCAGCACTATGATCCAGCCTGAAATGTCTGACTGGATTAAATTGTCTGTTGATATTCATGGTCCCCAGATACCCCAGATAAAACCTTGGCGACCTCCTGACATTACCTGCAGCACCATCAGTAGGTCAAACTTTTCAGTTATTCAGCGAAATTTCCAATCTGCTACTAAATCTGTTGGCAACATGTTTTCTACACACATTCGTGGTTCCCAGGGGATGGATCTCACCAACCTTGTAACTGTTACCCAATCACCACCATGACAATTCCATTTTTTAGCTTTTACTACTATAGAAATTTTAAACCGATGTTCTTGGTGATGAAGCCTAATGACTCAGGTGACTTTGCATTTTACACTAATGTAATAATTTTCACTTATCTTTTGAAGATAGCTCAACTTGGTGTCTTAGGTTTAGTGATCTACAAACGTTTGATCTAGCACCACCATGAGGTTGACATGTTTTGGCTTGAAGTGACACGACTTGAAAAATGTTGGGCAGACACTCAGGATTCCCAAACAATTTACCCTGTACTGATTTTGGTGCTCCACATACTTTTCCACAAGCACAACTTTCAGGACCTTTCACTTTTTGCAAATTAGATTAGATTACTGTCAACTTTATTGTTACTGCACAGAGTAGAGGTACTAACAAAATGCAACAACTACAATGAAAATGGAGGAGCTCTCTGATTTGAAATAAAACAGTTGCCTTATCAAGCAGTGTTGCTCTTATCAGGATGTTCTGGATGGTGCATCAATAGTAGTTCACTGGGATCTTAGGAGACAAGTGGTTTGTCATCAGCTTAAGAAAACAGATGCTAGTGTGCCTTTTTGATCAGGGTTGAAGTGTTGAGGTTCCAAGAGAGGTCCTTCAGACATGTGGATACCTAGAAACCTAAAGCTCTTGCTCAGTGTCTGTTCCATGTATATGGATGGGGATGTGTGAAGCCTTTGGTCTACCTGAAGTTCACAGTGAGCTTCTTGGTCTTGTTGGCGTTGAAGCCCAGGTTGTCGTTGGCGCATCACGCCGCCAGGTGTTGGACCTCCTCCTTGTAGGCCGACTGAGGATGCAGCACTGTGGAACAGCAGTGTTGTTCAGAAGTGTGATCTTCTAACGGAACAAAATTTGCTCTGTTGGGTAGAAGATCCAACAGTAAGGGCAGTGTTGATGCCACAGTCACAGAGTTGGGTGACCAGTGTAGAGGGGACGATGATGCTGAATACTGAGCTGAAGACAATGAACAGCACTCTCTTGTAGGGGTTTTTGTTGTCCACGTGGAAATAGCATCCTCTGAAACTTTGTTTTGACAAAGTGGAGGGGGCTCAGCATGGGAGGTAGACAGGTTTTGAGAAGAGCCAGGAACACTCTATGATAATGGGTGTGAGTCATTCAGGCTTGCTGCAGTGGAGCCCGGGACAATGGACGTGGTTTTAGAGCATGTGGGGACAGCTGTTTGAGCCAGTGTCAGGTTTAAAATGGAAGTTAGGACCAGCACAGACCCTTAGTCCATGGATGCCATCAGGGCTAGCAGCCTTGCATGGATTAATCCTGCTCATAGCAGGGGATGCACAGTGCAGTCACAACAGTAGATGTTATCTCTCTGGTCAGATAGAAACGTCTACACTTAACCGTGAGATACTCTCGATTACAGCAGTGTCCATGCACCAAGCTTTGTTGATGTAAATGCACAGACTCCCAACTGTTGTCCTGTCTGCCCTGAGCATGTAGTGTCCCACTAGCTCAATGGCACTATGTGGAGCGTCGTTGTTGAGCCATGCTTCTGTAAAGATCATAATGCTGCAGTCTCTAATCCTTTACTGAGTGATGATCCACAGCTGCAGCTCATTAATTTTGTTCACCAGAGACTGTACATCAGTGAGGAAGATGTTGGGTAGATAGCCAATGCAAAGCTAGCCTCAGCTTAGCTATTAGCCCACCTCTTTTCCGCTGCCTTTGTTCTCAAACCGCAACACCACCTGTGAGGCCTTACGGTCGGATGAGCCAGGTTGGGAACCTCTATTGTCTTATAGATCTCTGGGATGGGCTGGAGATCGCTGACAAAGTAGTCTACGTGGTAAAAACTAATGTCCAAAAGTTCATATTGGATGTAAGATATGTTTGCGAGACTGTTCTGAGTCAGCAGACTTGAAATTAATAAGCACAGAATGACTAATTTGTAGAATCTGGAGCCTCACTTGGTTCATGTGCTGCCATCTTGATCGCTGCTGCTTTCTTTAATGACCACATATCTTCAAAACCCATGATGTTCTCATTAACCGTAGCTGTTCTTTGTCTATAGTGCTACTTATCAAATCAAATACTACAGATGAAATGGTGGACGTTAAACCTGCCAAGCATCATCCGATTCAGCTCAAAATGCCATTTTACCTAAATACAGTCTGACAGATCCAATGTCATGGTAGACTCTTTGTCTTGTAAATGTCCAACACAATGTGCCAAATTATTTTGGCAATGTGGTTTTATTGCTCGACAAATATAATACAAAAATATGTGTTTGTGTAGCTGTGTGTCTGTGTTGTATTGATACAAATCAGCTCTTTGTGAGCGTTTCATGTGGGAGCATGCAGTTGAATATAAATCCCAATACCTTTCCAAACACATAATATTCTAAATGAGCTTCATTTATCAATGCTAGCTATCAGGCCAGGTCACCTACCGCTGCTAACTCTTTAGAAAGCACCTTTTTCTGAGTGATGGCTGGTGTCTGTGACTGTGTGTGGCTTGGCTGAGTGTGTGTTTTGGCTTGTGTGCGGCCTCAGGCGGGGTGGAGGGTGGTCAGTATGTGTTTTGGGGTCACTCTGAGGGTCTCGGATGGAATTACCCCGCTACGCGCACACACACACAGAAACACACACACACACACACACACACGCATAGTTACAAGCATACACACACACACACGCTGGAGTTTTACTGGTCCCAGCTTAACGTGAACACCGGTCCGTATCTTGTTCCTGGTATGAATTTAATCTATCACCCTGCTGTGACGCTGCACTTCAATCAGCAGCCTGATAGCGAGTGAGTGTCTGTGTTTGTGTGTATCTTGCCACCCAGGATGGAGATGACACTCTAAAGAATCTGCCTTAGGCTTACTGTGCATGCATGTGTGTGTGTGTGTGAGAGTGTGTGTTCCTCTGTTAGCCCACCCTCCACCAGATGTAGGATTGCACCGGCGAATGTGTGTGTGTGTGTGTGTGTGTGTGTGTGTGGGTCAGTGTTGTGATGTTTCTGCGGTGTCTGTGTTAAGATGTGTGATTTTATCTGTGCAGTTGTGTATGACTGGTGGTGTGTGTGTGTGTGTGTGTGTGTCTGAGAGCGTGTTTTGAGGCTGCGGGGCAGCTTTAGGGTGAGTGATGTGTTGTGAGCAGTGCTGAGGGACACCTGAGACAGCAGGCGGATCAGATGGACATCACTCCATCAATAAAGTGTCAATAAAATCACACACAAACACACACACACACTTTGTGCACGCACCAATCAGAGGGAAGAGCAGGAAGCAATGAGATGAGATGAGAAGACAGCAAACTAGACGGGGGTGGGTGGGAAACAGAGAGAGAGGGAGAGGTGGTTGGATGTGCGTGTCAAGTCGGAATGCATGCGTTAGGCAGGTGAAAAATGAGGAAGCTGTTTTGTAGACAGAACCAATGTAATTAGTACCACACACACACACACACACTGACACACACACAGCTTCTGGAAGGGCTCCATGGGTTTGAGAGATAATCAGTGAAGCTGCCAGGTTATACTCAGGCAGGTATTTTACTACTGAAAAGTTACTAGTTACACAATTAAATGCACAACACAGTCAAATGTATGAATAAAAAGTACACAATAAAATATTCTTTGCCACTTGATGACTGGATGGCCAATGTCCATCAACATCTAGGGTTGATTACATAAAATTCTAGCTTTTGGTTTCCTCCAGAAAAGAAGTCTGTTAATGCATACACATTAAATTCACAATTTATGAAATGGCTAAGGAAATCAATAAAGCCAACACATTCTTAAAAGTTAAATTACTACCGTTTGTATGACAGGTTGTTGTGCTCTCTGCCTGCATGGTGGTACATACATATTGGCTGTGCATTGCTTTTCACAGTGCATTGTGGGATACTCTGAGGAAACTATATAGGGTGTAGTAATTGTAACCATACATTCATACAGCACGGTAAAATGGCAAACTCACTATATAGTGAAGTAGTGGAGGATTTTTTTGTCCCAGTAATAATTTTAGTTCAAGTGCAAATGCTGACATGGTAACGTGTTAGTTTCAGTAAAGTCAAAGAACTGCAGCTGGAAACGTGGTTGATGAGAGCAGTGAGCTAAACCAAAGCACTGAAATTCAAAAATAAAGGACACTAAAGGCCAATTTATGCTTTTCAATGGTGCGAAAAGTTCATCAAGCACCTAAAACCATGAGGGTAAAACAGGAGGTGCTTAAAACAAATGTCAGGAGATTCTCCGTCATCCACTCCTTCATAAATCGTCACTAACAGAGCTGTGAATAAAGTAGCCACCGTCCGACTTTGGAGGTGCCTTGATTTGTTTTTTATCTTTCTGTTGAGCTCAAACACAGCAGAAGTTGTAAATTCTTCCGAAATTCTGTCTTGTGTCCACCCACTGTGCTCGGCAGACCTCAGGAATAATCACATTAACACGGTGATGCGTTGTAATCTGTAACCAGCTGATATATCTCTGTGCACACAGAAAAACGATATAAGGACAAATTGCAATCGTATGCAGCACCCTGTGAGCATCCACTGTGCATGTGGACACAGAAAGCATGAATTGGCACTAAAACATTTTAAAAATGAGCAGTGAATTCATCAGCACAACTAATTGATAACACAAGAATTACAGTGACGTTGCTTTCTAGTTTGTGTGCAGTCCTGTGTGTTTGTGTGGGTTCAGTGCGTGTCGGACTGTGGTATTGCAACAACAATCCCCAGGCATAAAAGTGTCAGACAGGCTGAATCAGAGCAGGAGAAAGACAAGGGAGGGGAACAAATTCTCTACAAATTGGCTCCCGTTCAGGACACAGAAGCCCACCGATGACAGACAGTTAGCCTCGCAGGCCAACAGGTAGACAGGCTGACATTTAATGCCACTTTCTCCACACCTTCCTCTTCCTCTCCTTCTTCTTCTTCTTCTTCTTCTCAGCTTGCAGGGCTTCTCTAGTCGTTTGCTCGTTGCCGCTCCGTCATACTTTTAAACGCATTCCTGTTGTCAGATTTGCTGCAACTTTTTCCTCTCCCGCCTCCCTGCGTCCCGGTGGCAGTGATACAGCAGTGACACAGGCCCATTCACAGGCAGACACCTGACACTGAGCCGCAGCTCTCACACACGGATTAACACTGGCATTCCTCCATCCATCCCTCCATCCCTCGCATGATTCCTCCGTCCTAATTCACCCCACTTCCAGCCTTTCCTCCCCTTTTTTCTTGCCTTATTTTTATCTTCTGTCCTTTCTCTTGCTGTTTGCTTATTTAATCTTCCATGCTTGTTCTTTCCTTGCCATCTTTTTTCTTCATCATCATATCATTCCCATTTTTCTAATTGTTTCTTATATCCTCCTTCTTGTTCCATTTGCTTTCCTCCCCTCACTTTCTCTTGTGGTTGATTAAAAATAAAGAAGCTAAATTTGAGTTAGTTTCTGGTTAGCTAGGAGATGATATGAGCTCGCTAACTGGCCAAAATTGGTAAAAGTCAGAGTTACTTTCGATGGAAAACAATTTAAAAAGTGCAGAAAAAGTCACAAAATATTACTAGATGGCGTCGCATCATTGTGTTATTACATCATTGAATCCTGTGTCAGCCTTTTACATCTGTTTGCTTCTCTCCTGCTCTCTGTGCTCACTCAGAGTTTATTAGAATACAGCCAAATTTTAACCAGGAGTCACTTCATAGCCATTGACAAGCTGCCACCCTGCACTGCTTAAATCCAAATGTATTCTGACAAAATAGTGATCCACATAAGAAGAAAACGCTGTGCTGTGATTTCAGCTTTAATTACAGATAAAAGAAAGTATCCTAGAAGTGACGGAATGTCTCTGTCTTCTGTAGTTCATGTCAGTCAGTTGTGCTGCTCCTCTGCCAGAGTGGATGCAGAGAAAGGCCTCACACTGCACTGCTTCCTTTTCTATGGAAGGTTTGCAATGTGTTTTTGAAAAGAAGTCCCTAAAGGGGTCTGAAAAGTCGCTAAGTTGGCAAAAATGGAAACAACTACTGAATTTAGAAACTTCAGAGACGCCATATAGACCTGAAATAAAAGTATCATTGAGACAAATGCCAATTTCCATCCATCCATCCATCCATCCATCCATTATCTATACACCACTTAATCCTCATGAGGGTCTTGGGGGGGGCTGGAGTCTATCCCAGCTGACTCAGGGTGAAGGCAGGGGACACCCTGGACAGGTCACCAGTCTATCACAGGCTACACTTAGAGACAGACAACCAAGCACACTCACATTCACACCTACAGACAATTTAGAATCACCAATTAACCTCAACATGTTTTTGGACTGTGTGGGAGGAAGCCGGAGAACCCGGAGAGAACCCACGCTGCACGGGGAGAACATGGAGACTCCACGCAGAACGGTCCTGGGTGTCCTCACCGGGACGCGACCCGGCAACCTTCTAGCTGTGAGGCAACAGTGCTAACCACCGAGCCCCCTTGCAGCCCAAAAATACCAATATGAAAAGAAAATTTAAATGAAATTGAAAATCATTTGCAATCAGTTCATCCAAATAAATGACAAATGATTATTTCACAAATAATGATTGTTTATTTCTTTCCCTAACGTTCCCTTCTTTCTTTTCAGTCCTTTTGTAACCTGTTCTCAGCTTCCTTCTGTTCCTTTTTTATTCTAGTTTTTACTAAACCTTTTCTTTTCCTTCCTTTTTTAACTACATCCTCATTCCGTCTCAGCTCTCTCCCACCATCCTCCTTGTGTGCTCGTACGTGTTATGGTGGAAATGAGTCGCTTTACGAGGAGAATTAAGTTTCATAACCCACCATCTCCCTGACCCCGCTCATATTAACCAAAACAGCCCCGCTGGACATTCATGTACACACAAACACTCTCACACGCAGACACCCGAAAGCATGCACACACACTCTAGCGGGTCCAATAACAGTGGGAAGTGTGCTTGGATGCAGCTCAACAGCAAACCCACCTTAAGCCTTCCCCTGTGTATCCCGTAACAAGTTACATCTCACATCTACGCTGGACGTTTGGAAAATCATTACCCCAATTTACACATCCGCTTTTCCCATCTGCGCGCAAATGCGTTGGCTGAAACTGCTGAGTAAAATGAGCGTGTAAACGTTGTGCTTGTGCTCCAGAAAACTAAGCTTTGCAGCATGTTGTTATGAGCACAGATTGTACAGGCTCGACATCACAGCTGATTTAACAGTTTGATAAACTGTTCTGTTGGTGAGATTCTGAGAGTCAATCTAGAACATCAAATATAAAACAAAGTGTGGATTTTTTATTAATCTTTTACACACCGACCCTTTAAGCTACATGTAGTCTTCTTAAAATTCCTGCTGAAGGAAAGAAACGAAGTCAGTCAGTGGACTCTATGGAAATGAGACAGTTGGGAAAAGTCTGAAATCGAATCCTCGCCAGACCAAAGTGAGACCTGAGAAAGATTGGCAAAAATGAAAAAATGTACTTTTGCCTCATCAGAATTCCAAATAAGAAAGTAAATAACCGCCTCATAACAATAAGTCATTAATCATGATGCTATTGAACCTCTTTTTTAAATCCTCAACACGAACTCTACCACATTTGAGATATCAGAAATAAAGCAAAACAGTGGAGTTTTTTTTCACTTTAGTCATACTAGTACCAGGTGGTCTGCCTCACACACTTGGAAACCGTCTCAAAATGGCAGCAGGTTACATTTTAATAACAGACCTGGTCCTGGTGGAGGGTGAAAGAGGTTAACTCAGCCACAAACCTGCAACTTTAATACTCACAAGGTACAGATCAGCTGACTGCCAGTTGACAATTTCAATAATAATAATAAAAAAATGTTCAAACAAGCTTCACTAAAAGCATTATTTGTGTGTATTGTCACTATGAGCAGGAAGAAAAGTAAAAGATGGAGCTGCAGATGGCTAGAAGATAACTTTTGTTTTAAACTTCAGTTCATTATAACAAGAGTTCATTTGCAGAAACAGATAACTCCATTTTTGTAGATTTACAGAAAACTTTTTGTTGTTGTTGTTTGCTTGAGATGATATCAATCAAACTGAAGTTGAGTGGATTTGACTCAGTAGAAATGACAAAAATCGAGATAACTTAAGTTTGTTTGATATTGTCTCAGGTCGACGATGGAAACGTGGGTTTTCTGAAGGTTTGTGCAGACGGAGTTATGTGTTTTTGCAAATTAACTCTTCAAGTGTTTCTTCTGTATTACCATATGGATGTCGTGTCATGACGTCAGCAGTTATTTTTGGCTCCCGTCATTGGTCAGCTACAGTCAAGACGACAGTAAACGGTGGCAGCAGCTGCAAAGTTAGTGTGCAGTGCTAAAGTTTCCAAACTCAAGGCTTCCAAAACACATCAGATTGTCAAAAATGTCAGACTACAGCAACACCTGAGGAGAAAACATAAAGGAAACGTCTGTTTGCTTCTCTCCTGCTCACTGTGCTCACATTCTGTCCTGTTTTAATTCAGCCAAATTCTCAACAAAGCTTGATTACATATTTTTGTTTCTGTTGCCAACAGAATGAGTATTAAAATAAAGCAGCTCATTAAGACTACATGTTAACCTGCCAGACTGACTCAGATAATCATGTGGTTTCAGTAACACGGTCTTCTACCGAGCATGTTGCTTTATGGGTTGTTAATATCGCTTGCGGCTTTCAAGTGTTTTCAGTCCGTTTGTGTTCAATCTTTTAAAGTCAGTCAGCTCTGAACGTGCTTTGTTTATCCAGTCTAACCTGCAGGAGTGTCGGAAGGCTTTCGCCACGGAGAAGTTCAGAGTGTCTCCTGAAGTCTTCACTGCATAAATGAACCGAGAACCGGCCAAGAATTACATCTGTCACAGATGGTGAGCTCCAAAAGAGAAAGAAGTGAGAGAAAATGATTCAGACAGTCTGAGATGGGCGAACAACTTACACAAGTCTGGGTTTTATGTATTGCTGTACTTCATGTTTGAATTCTACAAGAGAAAAGGCTTTAATGCTGATGAGTCTCTTTTCCTTGGATTAATGGCATCTTTAGGAACTTTCATATATATTTACATTTCTATTTTTGGCCCAATGCTGTAGCTTCAGTGGCAGATGAACCTCCATTTGATGCAGTTTATATAGTATTCAGTAAAAACACGCAATGTACTAGTTGGGTGGCACAGACAAATAAGGTATATCAAGATCTGGATACCCACACAACACTAGTAGGTCACTAGTGGTTCTAGTTCGAGGCATTCCCTTCATGACATGGATAAATTTGCCATTATGGAAATCTTACCAGTCAGAAAGCTGTCAGGAGCTGGAAGTGGGTCAGTGAGCGCACACCTGACAGATGCAGCTACTGGAAATGGAGGAGTATGACTGAGGATTGTCTTTCTCAGTCTCATCACCTCTCTGTGTGTCTGTCAGCGCCGAAGCCCTCTGCCGCGATCTTATCTCTCAATTACAGCACCCAGCACATTCCTGTCAACCACACACATGCATGCATGCACACACGCACCTGTGCGTTAAATTCAAAACATCTCAATGTGCAGCACCGCGAGCCGGGTCTCACAACATTAACTCAGTCGTGACCTAACGGGCCACATTTTTCTCGCTGAAAGCACGAGTAATGGGTAAAATGGCGAGCGCTGAACACTTAGCGGCCAAAGCGACTCGGTTCGGAAGATGAGAAATTGCTTTTGCCGTCTTCCATATTTCATCCGTTTCGTTTGAATCGTTTAAAGCGTTACGCCACACTCCCGTCACGTTCACACAGTCCTTTCTCACACTCACAGGAAACGCTGCGCTCTCATTCGCTGGGCACTCCGAAGAATAAATGAATCTCAAACACTCATAAAGAGTTTTGAAATTCTTCCTCACTGACTCATGTTAGTCTAAGAAATGTCACAAAGCATGAGGTCCACACACACACACACACACACACACAGGCCTCGAAAACATGTGCGCACCCAGGGGCCATTTTCACGAGTGAGAGCCCTCCGAACTACAATAACACTCAGCTACTCCCTATGAATTATTGGAATATCCAGAAACAGACAGCGTGTGCGTAGGTGTGTGTTTGTGCCACACGGTGTCTATCAATCATAAAATATGGCTGACAGGGTTTTCGTGGGAATTGCAAAACCAGAGTGGACACCTTTAGCTAAAGTGAAACTAACCAACACACACACGAGTTGGTGTATGATGATAATAGGATCCATCAGACCCTTTGCATAAGTAAAAGTACTAATATCACACTTAAATACTCTGTAAAAAAGTAAAATCCCTGCATTTAAACTGGTACTTAAGTCAGAGTGTGTAGTATAATCAGGAAAAATGTACTTAAAGTATTAAAAATTAAAGTACTCAATGCAGAAACTGTCACTTTTTACTATTATATATTACATAATTACATCATTATAATTAGACTGGACTGTAGTTAATGCTTATTTTCATTATGGATTAATCTGCTAATTATTTTCCCCAACAATCAATTGATTAATCGACGTGAAGAAGTTCTGAAAATAGTGAGAAAAGTCATTAAAATTACCCAGAGACCAACATAACAATAAACAATCTTTACATTTGCAAAGCCGTGAAAAGTTTTTACATGAAAAATGACTTAAACACTCAACAAAAATAGATGCCATTTGCTTTTCTGTCAGTATTTACTATTTGAGTTTTCGATTTATCATTTTAGCTGTGCTAACCGAGAGCCCTTAATCGGCGTGAACATCTCCTGGGAACACTTATTGGGAATCCTGTGAGAGTTGCTGCCTTCCATATTTCAAATAACAGTGTCGTTTTTATGGTCTGTTTTTACTTTCAAGCAAGAAAAACAAAACATACATTTTCACAGCTGTCACCATCAAAACTGACCAAAATAAAAAATGAAGAAGAAAAAAGAAATCCTCCTCCGAACTATGAATGAATGAATGTTTCTATTTTGGACATGTGGGGAAAATAAAAAAAGCCACAAAAACAAATCAAAATATTCAAAACATCAACAAAACTGAACAAAAACCTGTTAATACAACAATAAGCCAATAGACACACTTTTGCGTCATTATGTTTGGGTTTAGGCTCCAAAAATCACAGCACTGCACTTAGAAAATATGTCATATCAGAATATCATCAAATAATATTAAAGCAGATTGATAAATACCAGGGAGCTGAGAGCCCAATAGAAAAATAAATGTGACTTAATTACACAGGGAGTTACATAGTCCTGAGTTACTGATGAATTTCAGTGTCACTCCCATGTCATTATATTTTTCTACATGTCTTTCTTTCTGTTCTTTGACTTACTTTTACCTTGAAATTCTCCTCTTTGGCTTTCCTCTCCTAATGCCACCACCACACACACACACACACACGCACACACACACACACACAACACCTATACAAACACATGCCTCATGGTTTTATATGAGAAAATGTCTCTGCCTCTCTCTCCATTTCTGACCCCGTGCCCCAAACAAATCCTGAATTAATTAAAAAGGGAAATCCCAATGGTCCTCAGGCTGGAGACACACACTCTCCCTTTCTCTCTCTCTCTCACACACACACAGATTGAGTGTCTCTCACCCTTATGCGCCGGTCGGGGATTAGTGGAGCTTGTTCAATGATGGGAGTGTTTCCAGGTTGACAGAGAGTGATGCAGCTCCGGCAGCCTCGCTTCAAACACTACCGGGCACTTTGCTTTTCTCTTGGAGAGGGGAGGCGGGGGGACGTTGGGCATCTAGATAGCAGCTTTTGTTATGTTTAGTTTGTTGTGAAATTACAATTAAGGGCCTGTAACAGATAGCTGTACAGTAAAGTCGTAGAACTGGTGACACATAACTACATATCCAGTATTTAATTAGCTGAATGAAGACTGATTTAAGGCATCCATATTTGTTTGGTTTTCAGTGCCAAGTCAGACACATTTTCCAGGTTTAATTAAAACATGGATGTTGATATTAAAGGTGAAATTTGAATTTGGGCCGTCGACCTAGCATTAAATTGGGCTCCGACACATTCCCTCTTCAGTACCATCAGGAGATGCTCAACCTCACTATGTCCGTCCACAGCAATATATACATTTTTACAGGTATTAGTATTTTAGACTGCAGCTGAAACATGTTGTCACTACATTAGATCTAATAGCTTTGAAATATTTGCAGCTGTAGACTACATATTGTGGATGTTTCCCTGGGTCTCTTTTGACAGTCAGATGGTGCAGACAGCATGGCTAGATGGATGGCAGGAAGAGAAACAGGTTGCACAGGATCTCATTTTATTCATAACTGATGGTAAACTGGTCTGATATTCTGTCTAATAAGATGGAAGCCCACTCGCTACCTTGTGCACTGCCAGAAAAGTTTGGTTGTCATCAGCTGGGTGATTTGCAAACTGCCACAGTGAGAGCAGAGAGATGTACACTAGACCTTGTTATGGTTCATGTATGGCCTGTTAAAGTGTTATTAATCACAGACCTACTCTTTAACATCTAGAAATTAATGTTGATTCAGATTTAGGCCTCTGAAAGCACAGATATTTTGCTTCTCACTGTTGCTGATGAGCACATGTGTGCGCACCCCAACATCACAAACCTAAATTCTGCTGTTGACCGATAGAACTGGCTTGAAAATGTTGGCGTTTGAGTAGGAACTGGTATAAAACAAAATACTGAAAAATACCATGCTAATGGTATCACACCATTGGAAAGCTCCTCTGACAGCTTATTCACTGATTCAACCGGAGCAAATGAAAATGATCTAAATCTCCTAAACCCTGTCAGAGTTCAGAAAATTGACAACATGTGCCAAAAGTATCAGCTAAAATGTTCCTGCAACACCACCTCTGGGGAAGTATTTTACCAGTTTTAAGCAGCCTATATCCTGATGACACCATGCTATTGCCACTTGCCTGAATGCATCAGGTTTTGTTAAAGGTTACTTTCCCGACCCGTTCACTCATTACTACTGATTTATAGAACTATACCTCTACGGGCCGTCAGCGCCTGCTTATCTCTCCGCAAAACTAAATGGAAACTGCTCTGTAATGTCAGAGACGAATGAGGAAAATGTGCCGTCGACTCAGCTCTCTTTTCAAGGAACCCATTATGAAATGATTTAAAGTCGAAAGAGTCTATTTGTCCTGGTGACGTGGACCTGACGATGAGGGACGCCGCGGCAGATTGAGTAAGGGTCTGCTCTGCTGTGTGTTTCGTCAAGATTAAAATAGACTTGGCATCCTGTTGGTCCCACATCGGACTATTTCCTTCAGGAGCAATTATGTAGATAAATGCACTGTTCTCGCACTATAATGGGATTGCGGTTCTGTTTTGATTCACTGGTGCAGATTTAACAGTTTTCGACTTGATCTTTTTTTTTAAAGTCACGGTCTTCAACTTTGGTCCATCTCTTACTTTGGTGTTATTTAGTAATCAGTAATTTCAGTGTATTCAAAGTTAGGAAGCATTAATCAATAAATGGAAAGCCTAATTAAACGTGAGAGTTCAACAATCAGACTGTTCTCCAATCACATTTATCCTGAGATGTTTGTTTCTGCAAGCCCTTCCTATAAAAATTACAGAGAACTGGAAGCTTTGAAGTGCTGTAATCAACTTCTCATCTTGTCTCGTCATTTTTGAGTTGTCAGGTCGGAGGCATGTTCAGTAAACAGGATCACATCTGTAGGAAATCAGGGAAATGTGGAAAGCTAATTGGGTGTTGATGGCCAGAGATTGGGAAAGCTTCTGATAGGCTTGTTGAGGGACCACATCCTCTGACTTTCAGCTCTGGTATGAATGAGCCTCTGCAATGATGTTGCTCTGAGTAGAAGCATCAACATTGGAATCATCTGGTGGAGACTACAGTACCAGTCAACATCTTTTCACCGACGCATTCAAGCGTTTTCCATTATTTTTTACTATTTTCTGAAGTGTATAAATAAACCGAACACATCAAAACTATGATATGACATGTGGAATGCGTAGTAAGCAGAAAAAACAATTCAAAGTATGGTTCAGATTCTTCAAAGTAGCCTCCTTTTGCTTTGCTTTTCATTTCCTCAACCGACTTTACGAGGTGCTCATCTGGGGCTTTTCCAGAAGTCTTGTCGGGATTGCCACATATGCGGAGCACTGGTTGACTGTCTTTCATTTACTCGCTGCTCCAACTCATCCCAAACCATCTCAGCTGGGTTTAGACAGCAGGTCATGTGATGCAGCGCTCCATCACTCTGCTTCTTAAACAGCCCTTACAGAGCATGCAGGTGTGTTTTGGCTCGTTGTCCTGCTGAAAAACTAACGATGATCCCACTTATCTGAAACCAGGTGGGATGTTTTGGCAGCCATGATGTTAAAGCGTCACCTTGGAAGCACAGTCGCCTTTCCAAGAGCCGATGTTGAGATGTGTCTGCTGCTTGAACGATGGGAAGCATTGATGAGGACTCCATTCTGAGCAGGTTAATTGCTGCTAATTTTAATTAACTTCTTCTCCACAGCAGAGGGAACTCTTGGTATTTATATTCCTAGGGGTGATCCCCATGAGAGCCACTTTAAGGTTTTTGGAACTTGAAGAAATTTCTACAAAGTTCTGAATTTTTTTTCTACTGACTGACCTTCATGTTTTAAATCAACGACGGACTGCTGAAACCAATGTGTGAATCAACACTACCTCACACTCTACACAACCGATGGTCTCAAAGACACAAAGAAGGTAAGAAATTCTACCAGTGAATGTTTGACAAGAGATAACTAATGGTAACATGTTGACCTCATGAAGCTGGTCAAGATGTTACCAATAGTGTGCAAAGGTATCTATTGCTATCAAGGCCAACAGGTACTTTGAGGAATCTAAAGAATAAAGCAAATTCTGCTTTATTTACACCTTTCCCCCCTCACTTCATAACTCTGATATCTTCAGGTTTTTCTACGTTGTAGAAAATAAAGCAAACCCTCCAATGAGTAGGTGTATCTAAACTTTTGACTGCTTGCACTGAAACCGTTTTCTTTGCTCAGAACATCAAATCTGATCTCTAACAGTTCCACTTATTCATTATTTTCCACTATCATAGTGCTAACTAGTGAGCAATGTTTTGCTAGAAATTTGAGGCACAGACATATTTCTAGCAGGTGATGCAGGTTGAGTTTGTAGAACAAGCCTGTGATGAGTCGATCAAATCCAGAGTGCCATCTAAACGCTGCTTCAATGGAAAGAAGCAACTCAAGGGATTTTTAACTTTTGTACAAATGAATGAACATATTCACTGGCACTAATGTGCTTCAGTTTCATAGCCGACCGACCAGCAAAGCAGAATGTGAAATATTTCTTAATTTTACATGTCAGAACTTTATTTGTTTTTGAATTGTCTGATGGTTCCCAAGTTTACATGAAAATACGGTAACACTTTATAATAACTATCCGTTATAACTCGTTAATAGATCATTTGTAAACTGTTAATTAGTGAGTTATTAACCACTTGTTAAGTGTTTGTTAATAGTTTGTTGATGATTTATATCGATGCCTTATAGATAGTTAACAAACCATTTACAAACTGTTAGTTAATGAGTTATAAATGACTTGTTAACTGTATATTAATGATTTACAGCCATACCTTATAAACCAGTCATAGATCATGAACAAGCCATTAGTGAATTACTTACTAATGACTTGTTAAGTATCAGTTAATAGTTTATATATGTTATTGGGACGTTATTCTAAAGTTGCAACTCTTCCTCATTTATTAACTGCTGGTATAACGGTTATTAACTAGTTATAACGGATAGTTATCATAAAGTGTTACATAAAAATACAACTGATTGTTAAAGTGTCATACTGCGTAGAAGTCAGCTGAATGGAAGCCTGTATGCGCCTGTGTAGCACCACACCAGTACATGTATGTGCAAGCTGTGCCACTGCAATATGTGTTAGAATCTTCCTCCACATTAGAAGACTCTCTGATGGAGTCTGTGATGGAGATATAGAAAGAAAGGAAAAGTAAGACAGAGGGAGAACACAGGCTTGTAATCCATCATTTACGACCGTTCAGCTTCCATTACAGAGTAAACAGGCTGCTTCTGCAGAAAACCCGCTCACGGGTGGCCATGTCCCTGCACTGATCCAACTGGTTAACTCCTGACTGTGTGTGTGTGTGTGTGTGTGTGTGTGTGAAGGCATGTTAGAAGGCTACAGTATCTGTGTGACAGTGTGTGCATCAGAGTGTGCTCCCCATGCAAGCAATCTGGGAGGTAATTTACTCTAATAACAGACCTGACGACACTCCAAAACCATGATTAAAACCATTTCTATTCTGAGAGGGTTGTGTGTGCGTGTTTGTATTGGTCTGAATGCACCAAGAGACAGTCTATCAGCAGCGAGCAGCAGAGGCGTCTCAGTCAGCTTCCCGCTGCAGGACGGCTCGTATGTACACAAGCCCTGCAGTGTCAGTGTACGTGTTGCTTGTGTGTGTGTGTGTGTGTGTGGTTTGTGTACATTTGCAGCCCCACCACTTTTCCTGATCTAAAAATGGTTGGAAGCTCGTCGTTGTAACCCCCAACTAAGCAGTTCCCCTCCACTCATCCGCGATCATTGAGACGTATCAAGGTGTTGATGTTGGACCGGAGTCTGCGAGTGTGTGTGTCTCGTGTGGTGTGTGTCTTTCTGGCTATTTTGAGAGAGTCGTGGCAATAGGCCCATATTAAACTCTGCTTTATCTCCACTCTAACATACCAAGTGGCTAAAAAGTCCTCCTCTAGAAAGTGAAGAATGAAACACTGTGCTCAACTACAAACATATAGATAATCCTCTTCTATCATTCGGAGATCCTGCTGTGTAAACTGTAATGACTTCTCAATGAATTTCTATGATTTGATTAAGTCTGGTTTCTATAATTTAGTCTAGTTTCTATGAAAGTTGAGTCTGTTGTGAAGGAAACATCTGAAAACTACCACCTCAGGGTGATCGTATGCAGGCTAAAAGACGACAACTGTTGATGCTAACTGATGAAGTGTCTCTTCTTTAATTGTTCAAATCTAAGTATTTCAAGTGACCATCATTTATATTTTTTGAAAAACACTGTTGCCTTTGGCTGCAGAGAAAAAGTTTACGTTCACCAGGTGGCCAGAAGCACGACTGCAACGATAATGACAATGAATGAGAATGTTGCTCCTTATCTGCTGGAAGAGTAAATAAACAGTTTCCTAAAAAGTTCCCTACACGTTTTCTTTAAAACGGCATAAAAATCTATCCATCCATCCATTATCTATACACCGCTTAATCCTCACTAGGGCTGCGGGGGGGCTGGAGTCTATCCCAGCTGACTTAGGGTGAAGGCAGGGGACACCCTGGACAGGTCACCAGTCTATCACAAGGCTACACTTAGAGACAGACAACCAAGTACACTCACATTCACACCTACGGACAATTTAGAATCACCAATTAACCTCAACATGTTTTTGGACTGTGTCGGAGGAAGCTTGAGAACCCGGAGAGAACCCACACTGCACAGGGAGAACATGCAAAGAAAGATCCCTGGTGTCCTCACCGGGACGTGAACCGGCGACCTTCTAGCTGCGAGGCAACGACGCTGACCACCGATCCACCTCCCATAAGAATCTAGCATCTGTAAAAACCAATCTAACTTTACAGATGCTTCAAACAAGATAATTTAGCTTTAAAGTCACCTCAGGTTAGGAGTTAATAACATTTTATGAATATTTAGTTTTGGCATGTTTTGTCTTTACTATTCGAACCATGAATGCTGCATTTATGGGTATCGTGTCTCAATCATTACTCAGCATTTCTGAAACCTGCAAAAACATTTCTTCTAAACTTGAAATGAGATTTTAATTTTAAAGCATGGCATTACTACAAGCTCTGTCTCCAAGAATATCTGTTGAATCAGCTCAGTTTAGGAATTAACATCTTCAAAAAACAAGGCAGACAGTGCATTTTTAATTATGACACCAGAAACAATGCAAGTCAACAAATTTAATGCAACTAATTGTGGGTGATTAGCACATTTCTGCTAATGAGGTAACAAAAAAATCTGCCTACAACAAAAAAGTTCTGTCTTTAAATCCAAGAATAACATTAACAAACAAAAAAACATTAAGACTTGATTGGATTTTCTTTTTTGTCGTGTAAAAAGTTTTTTGTTTTTTTTTGTCAATACCTGTTTCTCTTGTCAGGAATGGCTCCAAAACATCAGCTATAACAGATTCATGCACACATCCACACCGACTCCAACATCTGTCAGATTATTCACTGAATTTTTCATTTTCAGCCTTCATATCAGACTGTGCATCACCAAGGTATCATAGTTTTTCTAATAATGACATGCTGATTTTAGATGCTGGGCATAAAAACAAACTCAAAGCAGCATCAACAAAGCCCTGCAAGGACTAAGATGTTGCTTTAAAACACACAAAGGATTCAGCCCCGGGTATAAATCGTTAGAGTAGATGTCTGAGTGGCGATTACACCAACCGCTTCAGAGTGGCAAAATGACTCAGTGATAAAACAAACAAGTGTCAGGGCCTGATGAGCTCTATCTCTGCCGTTAAACACACACTCACACACGTATGCATTTATATTCTTTATGAGTTAAAGCAAAGCAAAAAAAAAAAAAAAAGTCACACTCTGGAATCCACAGAATAGAAACAAACCCTTAACAAAACACACTCAAAGACACACACACACACGTGAAACAGCACAGACAGTGAGGGGATCCAGCTGTGCAGCGAAGGACAGGACAGGGGAGGAGATGCAACACAGCTGGATTTTAACACTTAGCGTAAGCTCTGAATGAACTAATGTGTTATCACAATGCAAGGCTAAAGACGATCCCAGCAGAGAGATAGCAGAAAGGAATGGTGTGCATGTGTGAGTCAGCTGTGTGTCCAGACACAATGTTTGGCAAGTTTCAGACATCTGAGCTACAACAGTGTGAAGGTGAGCCGTGGATGTATTAAAGAGAGCTGGACACGGCGCCACCGCTCTGCCACGCTGCGATGTTTTTACCCAGCATGTGGTGTTGCAGTGGAAATAATCACCTGCACCTTAAAAAGTGAATTTTATTTTAGTGGCCTCGTAACAATGTAAAGTCTTTGGGCTGAGCGGGAACGTATGGCCATCAAACTGGGAAGCTAAACCTTTATTGGCTCATGCTTCAGGTGAATAAGTTTTAATCATGACAGTGTATTGTGCATAGACTGTATAAAAGATGGACGTAGCTATCGTGACGTCACCCGTTGGTTTCTGCACTGAGAAAATGAAGCCAGGGTTTTGCTACTTCCTGGTTGACATCTTGGATTTTTGGAGCCAGTGACGCAAAAATCGTCGGAGGGGGGCGGAGCCATAGGAGCAGCGATTGGTCAGACCGATTGAGAGGCGGGCCCTCTCTGCCCGCCCACATTTACCGCCTTCTGCTCGCTTCGTCTGTATGGTCACTGCCACCTGATCTCTGGATTTGACCATGAAAACTAACAAGAAAAAAATGTTGTAGGAATGCAGTATTTCATGATCTGTGATCACTTCTTTTCTAATTCCAGTCTATAGGAGCCAGAGCTTTTTGGAGCCAGCAGCTAGTGGACGTAGTGATATTGCAGGTTTTTGACACTTCCGAGTTGGCTTCATTTTTCAGGGCCGGTTGCTACGTCCATCTTTTATACAGTCTGCGGTTTCAATCAATCGAGTGGATGCCATATTTGAATCTGGCATTTAATTCCTTTTATTATATCCATGCAGTGAACCAACAATACCAGGGTCCTGAAAGTGCAGCTAAATGGAATTTGACCATTATTAATTACTATATTTACAGCTGTGCTTTTCCTCCTGTGACATGTGAAAATGACCTACAAGCTTGAGCATGGTGGTCAAGTTTGCTAAGTTTGTGCTTCAGTACAAAAGAGTCATCCATTCTGTTGAGCTGTAAAAGGTAAATGTCCACTGTATTTCACAATTGTTGCTTGTTGTTGGATTTACAGTTGAGTCATTTCTAAGTTGAACACTGGGTATTTGTTGTCATACAAAATAAAGGATGGGAAGGGTTGTGTTGTTCTACTTTGTCTTTAAATACCCCAGAGTTGTCCTATTGGATTCAAGTCAGGTGACCATTGCTGGGTCACACTTGTTGCTTCTTCAGAAACTCTTGTGTGACTTTTGCAGTGTGCTTTGGATCATTGTCATGTCGGAAAATTTCTCTTCTGCCAAGCTTCTGAGTCGTCTTGCCAACCAGTATTTTGACATGCATTCATATAGTGTCATCTACAAATGTCATCTTCCCAACACCTCAAGAATATCTTTTGGGATTAAGTTCTATATTATTTTACCGTTTGCACTTATGTAGCTCCATATCATCACACTGCCATGTCTGTGCTTCACTGTCAGGACTGTGCATTCACTGTTCTGACCAGGTTTATGCCAAAGATGCTGGACCCCATCTGAGCCAAACACTATTATCTTGGTCTTATGTGACTGAAGAATGTGCTACAATAATTCAGCTTCTTTTCATACTCCTCAGCATCATTAATATTCATTTGTTTTGCTATCGAGCAAGCAAGATGACAGTTTTAAAGCTCCTGATTGCGGCGCAAATGTGTGTTCACTTGAATTTTGGTTGGTACTGTGGCCTTTTCCATCTTGACTGAGTCTCAGTGTCAGATTTGCATGTCCTCTGGCAATTATTTTCCTGCAAAGACGGCTCATTCACAAATGTACTACATCAAGTTTCAGTGATCACAGGTTTTTTCTAACTTGTGCATATTAACATACAGGTGTTTTTGCTTCTTTTGCATATAGAAATATTGCAGTTACTGAGAGGTGACACAATCCTTTGACATTTAGATGACATTGCACAGGCTGTCTTTTCTGTTTCCTGTATATTTTGCCCCACCGCTCTTTGTGCCTCTACTGGACCAACAAACACAGAACAAGGATAGCATGCTAGTGCTACGCTACACTGAGCTTTCTCTGAGCAGCCAACCCTGACAGACAGGAAAACACCCCCTGAGATCAGTTACAGAGCTAATATGTACCTGTCAAGGGCCCTAATTACTCGCACACACACACACCCGCACACATTACAGCTGTCAGTGCTTGCAGTTAGCCCGACAAATCACCGGCTGTAAGGCTAGCAGTGTCCAGGGACCGTTGCTAACTGGTAGCAGCCGTGGCCTGCAGCGATGCATCTTTGACACCCGGCTGTGTTGGGCTTGTCTTTGACCCGCTCAGTGACCAGACTGTGATGGGAGCCAGCTGGGTCAGGCTGACTGTCTTCACTACCGCTACCTCCAAGCACTGGAGATTAAAGCTGGCTCAGAGTCCATTTCTGTTCTATTAAGTCCAGACTTCTGTTTGGACCAGCGCTAAAAAACATACCCAGGCAGCAGTTTCAGAAAAATAAGTTTACATTTCATGCATCAGAGTAAACTTGTGGTTATTTGTAATTTCAGAGGTTCTAGTTTG